>NW_010209955.1:0-12190 GCF_000695765.1 Mesitornis unicolor
ATGAGGGTGGAGGAACAGCAAGTACCAACTTGCTGAAGGAGAAAATCCTGCTCTCTCTCTCTCTGACCCTTAAACGGAGACATCTATCAATTATATTAGTGGAAAGAGCCATACTGGACAGGCAAGTGTTATAACCATTTCCCTCATTATATACTAACAAGCCGGTTTTCGTGACTTTTCTAATTTCATTATGTTACCTTCATTTTTTCTCTGCTCGTTAACTATAATTTTAATAATCACATTTCTTCTCATAGCAGCTTGTCTTTCTTAATTCACCTATCACTGCTCTACATTTTTCCCTGCTATCTGCAACTTGCTTTATTTTGTCAAACTTGTCAGCCTTGTAGAGCAAGGAATTAGTAGTGAAGAGAGAATGAAGTAGTGTTCCAGAGAGAAAACTAAACAATATTAAGCAAGCAGCAGTGAGTTATGAATTTAGATAGGTAAATTTAGGATTCGGTAAATTTCCATGATTGTTGAAAAGTTCTGGCTCAAGAATTGTGCATAAAATGGACAATGAAAAGAAATTAGATTGGACATGAAGATTTATGAGATCAAAGTATTTGAAAAGTTCAAAAGAAAATGTACAGGACCTGTACTAAATAAAGTTTTAAGGTAATAATGCAAGAGATAAGGAGTGATTACTTTCTTTCATTAAACAAAACTTGAAAGGATGGAAGTGTAAATGGGTATCATCACTCCAATAGTATGGTTACTTTTTGTTTAAATGTTTCCTTTCTAAATATAAATGCACCTAATAAGTGATAATTAGAGTCATGACAAGAAGTTAAAAAGAAAAATATGAGAAATGCCACAGAATAAATTCACTAGTGAATCTCTCAAAGTCCAGTGGCAGAGAAATGGAAAAGTAACTGGAAGAACATGGAAACTTCGAGGTGTATTACAAGGAGGTATAAAACCCTAGAGAAGCACTGATATTAATAACAAGCAACAAATATTTTGTCTTTGACAAAGAAGGAAGTGATAGATTGTGGTGATCAGCAACAGTAGTCAAAACAGTAACAAACTGAAAAAAATGAAAAAGAGTTAAGTGACAGAGAAAAAAAGAGTTCTGTTTTGAAAGAATAAAGCTATATAATCTGTACTGAAAGAGACTGGTTGTCATGGTGTCTTCCGATTACTGGAATACATACATGTTCCAGATTTCCTTGGCAGTATATGAAATTCAACCAGTAAATTATAGTCCTCAGAGGAACAGAAGAGTGAAATTAGATTTCCTTGAGGAGAAATTTCTTAGACCTTCCAAACACTAAACAGAAATGTGAAAAGTAGGAAAGCATTATTAAAGATTATACGTCATATGTGTCATGGTGTGCAGAAGAGAGGGCTTGGATTTTTCAAGATAGTGAAGAATTAGAGAGACTTTGAATTAGATGACCTCCAAGCCAGAAAAGAAGAAATACTCGTATGTATTTTTTAAATCCAATAAACACAGAATCACAGAATGTTAGGAGTTGGAAGGGACCTTGAAAGATCAACCAGTCCAACCCCCCTGGCAAAGCAGGATCACCTAGACTAGGTCACGCAGGAATTGAACCAGGTTGCACAGGAACGCGTCCAGGCGGGTTTTGAATGTCTCCAGAGAAGCAGACTTCACAACCTCTCTGGGCAGCCTGGTCCAGTGCTCTGACAACCTTACAGTAAATAAAAAAGTTTTTCCTCATGTTCAAATTGAACCTCCTATGCTCCAGCTTGCCTCCATTGCCCCTTGTCCTATCATTGGGCATCAGAGAGAAGAGCCTGGCTCCTTCCTCCTGACACTTGCCCTTTACAAATTTATAAACATGAATGAGGTCACCCCTCAGACTCCTCTTCTCCAAGGTAAAGAGACCCAGGTCCCTCAGCCACTCCTCATAAGGGAAATGCTCCACTCCCTCAATCATCTTTGTGGCTCTGTGCTGGACTCTTTCCAGCAATTCCCTGTCCTTCTTGAACCGAGGGGCCCAGAGTTGGGCACAGCACTCCAGATGTGGTCTCACCAGGGCAGAGTAAAGGAGGAGGAGATCCTCTGTCGACCTACTAACCACACCCCTTCTAATACACCCCAGGATGCCATTGGCTTTCTCGGCCATGAGGGCATATTGCTTGCCCATGGTCATCCTGCTGTCCACCAGGACCCCAGGTCCCTTTCCTCTGTGCTGCTCCCCAAAAGGTCAGTCCCCAATCGAATCTGGTACATGGGGTTGTTCTTTCCCAGCTGCAAGACTCTACACTTGCCCTTGTTGTATTTCATTACACTTCTCCACCCCAACTCTCCAGCATGTCCAGGTCACAGCCTTTTGGTAAGTCGGTTGGTTATCAGCCAATCCTCACAGTTTTGTGTCATCAACAAACTTGCTGACAGTGCACTCTGTTCCCTCATCCAGGTCATTGATTAGTGTATTGAATATATACTGAGGGACCCCACTAGACACAGGCCTCCAACTAGACTGTCCCATTGACCACAACTCTCTGACTTATTTCCTTCAACCAGTTCACAATCCACCTGACTACCTGATCATCCAAATTACACTTCCTCAATTTAGCTGCGAGGATGCTATGGGAGACAGTGTCAAATGCTTTACTGAAATCAAGATAAACCACACCCACTGCCCTACCATCATCTATCCACTTGATTATGTCCTCATAAAAACCAGGCATCAAATATGCTTTATGCTAGTTAGGAGCTGGAGTGGGGACACACACAGAGGTAGAGAACTTCTTAATTAATGCATGTTCTAGTGCATGAGGATGATCTGATGTGAAATATAAGTAGTGAGACTTAGTATATTAGCACATTGCATAAATGCAAGGAAAAATAGATATAAAATGTCAGAGATCATTTTCCAGTGATTCTGTTAGAATTTTTAGAACCTGCTCCTGCACAAAGTAAAAAGCTTGGCAGACTTTCATTATGATTAAGTCTGATGCCTGCAGTATCAGTATTTACAGCATTATCACATCATTTTTTTATTAGATGGGAAGACAATAGTTGATATTCAGTAAATAAGGCCACAACATATAAAAAATAGTCTGGGGAACTGTTGTAGTCTCCCGATGTGTAAGGATCGGTCTGGCTCATAGTTTAAACCAGGTTTCGGTAATGTCTAGTGCACTAGCAACTCAACCTTAGATTGCCTTGAGGCCCTGTCTCTGCAGAGACAACCCATGGGGACCTGTGTAGATAGCTCAGCCCTGAGTTGTCTAGTAAGCTCGAAACTAAACAGGGCAGTGTTGCATCATTCAAAGAACCGAAACCTGAGCTGAGCCTTGAAATCCCCAACAAATAATATGCCCTGAGTCCCAATCAAACCATTATTGAATTGCCTAACAGTAAAACAAAGGTAAGCTGGAGTATTTCTGTCTGGGTCCAAGGGACGACAACAGTACCAAGATACGCAAATGATAGAGCATAAAGATAAGGGGAAACACTGCTAAAGACAAACACCCCAGGTGGTCTGATCCACTCAGGCACACTCCTGCCTGCTGTCATCTACATCAGGGGATAAAACCCCTAAGAGTCATACTAGCAAAGGAGAGTTACTTTTCCAGCCATGGAGTGATGAGAACCTTCCCCCTTGGTCAGAATACTGGCCAAGGTAACTTACGTGGAAGCCCTTACCTGGGGACAAGATGAACCCAGAACCGTACTGATGACTGGACGGATTGACAAATTCGCTCCCTCTTCACCTCCACCACTCGGGTCACCTTGTGGGTAAGATTATTTACCTCAGCTAACGCTGAGTGATATATAATTTTTTTTCCCTCATATTCCCAGAGTGTATTTTATATTTCCCTCCTCAGGTACATTTCTAGGTTTCCCTGAGTGTATTCTTGGTTTTGATATTAGTTATACAACCTTTAGTGTACCTGTAGCTTTTCAATTTATCACCAGCAATCCAAAAGAACCTGTAAATGTTGCTGTGAATAAACAATTACTATTTGTTTTCCTGACTTGCGTCTGTTGCATATTCGGTGCCAGCCTCACAAGACCGTTTTCGCAACACCATGTTAAAGGAAGAACTGAAGCAAACATTTCCAAGACCATAATGTAATCTAAATCAGAGAATAATGCACTTAACTCTCCGAGTTTTTCTGTGGAAAAAATAGGTCTAAAATAACTTAAGAAGGATGTTTTGAAGTTTTAATTTTAAGATAACCAGTGGAATCTAGGAGTTGCGTGTTATATTTCTATTTTGTAACATGCCATCTCTTCTCCGTTTCTTTTGATAAACTAATGTGCAGTCATGTCATGATGGCTGTGATGCAGCTTCATGCATCTGCACTTTCTGCATCTTCAAAGGTCCAGCCAGTAACCATGTTCACAGGGCTTCCCCCATCTCACTCACATGCAGCAGCTAAGTAAACAGTTCCAATAGCCAGCTGAAAACTTCCTCTGCAAAAGAAAACTTTCCCTTGTAAGAAGAGTGTCATTTGCAAGAATTTGAAAGAACATGCTATGCATTGACAATGAACATCAAGAAAACAGTTAACACATCAGCTCCTCTGAAAGCACATGACAAATTCCAACTCCAAGGGTCAATAGAGCCTGAGGATCACATTACTGTTTTGATCCTCCTTCCTCCTTTGAGAAATACTGAATAAAACTTCCTAAAAAGACATTTTTCTATTACTGTAACAACTTATTTCAGTACTCAACAGCAAAGTTACATATTTTCCTTTAAAAATTATTGTTTCTCATTCCACTATGTCTTCTGATTCCTTTTATTTTGGTCTGCATTTTTTGTGAGTAGCAGCTCTTTTTATTTGTTTGTTCGCACCTTATGCATTAAGTTTCTTTCTCAGGATTAATCTGGGAAGGGAGAAAGCTTCAGTTTGTCATGTCTTGTTTGCTGCATGCTTTCTCAAATACAGCTTTCTAGAAGAAGAGGGAAGAAATTGACTACTTTGTGGGAAGAAACGAAAATACTCAACGGATAATGTTTCAGAGTGCAAGCTGAGGTAGGTAAAGGTACCTCTGCATAACCTCTGAGCCTGGGAGACTGCTGAGCAGAGAGTAAATCCAAAGTTATCCCTCCAGGGTTACAGAGAGACTGTGCAGGTTAGTTTGTTACAGCCCAAGAAGACAGTAAAGGTTGCTGGATGAAAACAACCCTTTGTTTCCAAGTCCTCTCCTTTCCCTATACACATTCTATTTTTTCTCTCCTTTTTTTAGAAGTTTCTCTTTCCAGTTAAAGTTCTAATAAACACAGTTCTATAAATGCTGTTTAGTATTGGAAACCTCACATAAAAGAAAAGAATTGGCAGAACTGCCTTAAAGCTCTGGCTGGTTTAGGGTGCTGTGCAAATATATCAGTGGTTATTCATTTGCTAGTTAACATTAAAAAGAGAAGTTATGATTCTTCATTAAATACATTCATGTGTTAAACTTCTTTTCTCTGTATCTCACTTTGAACACGGTATTACTCAGTTGGAGCAGAACCATCCTGTGAGGATGCCAGATAAAGTTTCCAAGATGTCATTAGCTGGAGGCACCATACCCATATAATTCAAGAGAGTTCTCTTGCTCCATTTTCTCTGACATATCCTTTAGATGTAATTATTCCATTGGATGCCTCCATTTGTGCAAAGGGAGAGACTTACATACAAAGCTAAAATCCTCTGTGAACAAGTTGCAGTGCTGTCACCATGTGCATGATTCCCTCTTTTTCCCCTTAGGTAATGCAGACTCTACAGGATTGAAGTTAGATGACGTGCGATGAAAGAGCTTAAGCCAAAGCTTAAACTTAAACTTAGACTGGGGACAGACCTCTCACATATGCACACTCCAGAAAGAGAGTACTCGCATCTGTTACTTTCTCATCCCACCCCTACTACTGCATATGCTGAAAGCAATATCTTCTGTTAGATTCAGTCATATACTGAGATGAGCATTGCAAGTGCTGCTGTCTAGGCTGCAACACTCCTCCCTTACTGTGATTGATGAGGCAGAAAACACTCCATATTTGGAATGCAGCTTAAGATTTAAGTTACCTAATACTGTCTCAGAATTAAACTAGATATAATTGAATTTTCTACATTGCAGAGCCTGAATAATCTTTTTTTAATTAAATGTGTATTGGATTTAGTTTCACACTCTTTGAACAAATATGTCCAGTATATCTTGTGGAACAGTTACAATACATGGACATGTATTACTTTTTGTTTACATTTATAGTAAATTTTGGCAACAAGAAAACAATGAAATGAATCAAATTAATGGAGAGGAAATATGTATTGTTCCATATTCTTTCTGCAGAAGTTTGGCTTCATGAGGCTGCTGTATTTAAGAGCTGATTTAATTAATACAGTATTTTCCACTGGATAACAACCATCTGCTTCTACTGGACATACATACCACAGCAGTGACTGTAAAGAGTTTAAGTTTAATTTTCAAAAAGGTATCAGTTGTGCCTATTAAGTGGTCTGAGAATTATTACTAACAAATTATTCACACTACTTCAAAAAATAAAAAATGAATTATGAAATAATACAAAGTTATCAACTGCAACAGCAGCAAAGTTTAAGAACATTTGAGGAATGCTTGTATTTTTCACTACCTACCACTTATATTTTTCAGCCAAAAGGGACTTCCAGACAGTTAATCCTGTTAGGATTAACTATTTTAATAACTAAACTTCCCAGAATTATGTGTACCTAAGTTTGGAAAAAAGCTAGTTTTCTCATCAGTAAGTTTTATTTTTTGGTTTGTTTTTTATCATTAAACAAATGAATTCCTGAATATGAATGCATCTTTAATCTGTTTGAGCTGAAACATCAACATTTTCCTTAGTATGGCTTGAAAATGTGAAGATAAGAATATGAAACCGTCCCCGAGAGTATTAAATGAATTCAAGGAAAAGGTAGTTCAAAAATATTTCTCTAGGTATTTAGAAGTTTGGGACGGACCCTCTGTGAAGCAGAAAAGCTGGGATGCCTGCTATAGCCTGACAAGGCGTTTGATAAAGCACAAAGGCAGAGTAAGTCCCAGATGGAGTATTACTGCCTTATATATGAAAAAAGTTAAAGTTTTAGTGTACCCTCTCCATCTGTTGCAACTTTAACTCATATGTTGTAGTCAGCAGCCACATTCTCTGACCAGATGAAATAAAATACATTGTCAAAAAGTTCATTGGCAAAGTTTTTACAGCAAGAAGAGGCTGGATCCGCTTGGAAAACATAAGCACTTTCCTTAATTAAGAGTTTTGAAGACTTATTCATTGTGCTTACTGTACTTACAGACCTACAGTTTGTAAGTGTGGTCACAGCTATAGCATCTCACCCTTACCTGCCCTATGCAAATCCTTTTTCCATTTTACCTCTCTTCCTCAAAAACAAAAGAGGGCAAGTAGACTGTAGCTGGGTGCAAATTTATTCCAAAGAAAATATGCATTATTTAGTGCCTTCCTCCTTTCCAGAGTGTTCATTAAGGATAAATAGGAATCTCTCCACTAAGTGAAGAGAGTTAGTTAGGGAGTCAACTCCATGGATTTCAAAGTTCAGAGGACCCTTCAACCTCCATTTAGTCAATGTAGCAGTGACCTCCAAATCGAAAAATAATTCTTCCACTGTGTCCTAAAATTTATTACAGGAAGGAAAGTGGACAGTATACCCATGCATGGAAGTCTGAAATATAATCAGATGAACTTACCTGCCCTGCCAGGCTTAGACTATTTCTTTTAGAAAAGCCATCTAGAAATGATACCTCTCCTCACCTGTCCCCTCTCCTTCATTTTGAAGTGATTGAAATTTAAAAAAAGCTAACTCGGAAAATGTACTATGTTCAAGGATAACGGGTGAATAGATACCACTTTGTTATCGTGGCAAGCACTGTAGTCAGCAATTACATTTCTATCAGTAAAACTGGAGTAATAAATAATTGTTTTGGGCTATCTTCTGTTCTTCAAAACTGTGAGAAGGGTCTTCTTTAGGAAGCTTGTCACAGAGTACAACAGTGCAGATTTAAAAAACATGAATACTTCAGCTAATCTTCATGGACTGGCAGACTTGAGGAGCTTAAGGGGCAATCTAATTATATACTCAGATCACTTCCCATAGGTCATTATATTTCACCCAGTTGCCCCTGAACTGAGTTCAGTAACTAGCATTTCCGGTAAAGCATCTCTTCCAGGGTAGAATCCAATTTTTATGTGAAAAGAAGGAAAATTTAATAATTCCCTTCAAAAAAGAATGAGAACTTGGTAGATGAATTGTAACAATTTGAAGTTTCTCGATCAGTAATGTATTACTAACCAACAGTGGGTCAGTGACCTGTATGAAATACAATAATGATCTCAAGACACATCACAAAATCTATCTTAACTCCAACTAATTGGCATCTCCGTTGGCACTTTCAGAAGAAATTACAGGAACTGAATGAGCACTGAAAATGAGCTACTCTTTCATTCCTACAAGGAAGTCTTTTCAGCTTAAAGTTGAAGGTGCTTTGGAAGACACATATGAAAATATGCAATACTAGTGACTTTGCAGTATCTGTTCTCTTGGGAAATACAGAACTGCTGTTTTCAGGATTTTTTGTGAAACCATTTGGTGAGTCTCCCAATTATTTCTATTAATAAATGGGGAAAAAATCTGGAAAGTATGGAATAAAAGAATCCATTTTACAGACATACAGCCACAACTTTGTTGCACCTCCATGGCTGGACATTAAAGATGGTAGAACAGATTTTCCTTCTTCAAATCTTTACTTAGATATGGTATAGTTAAACAAGTTCTTCACCTACTGTTCTCATTGCTTTAAGGAATACTAAACAGGCACGCCAGTCTTTTTACTGATTGTTGTCAGCTCTGCTTAGTACTTTGTTATATTAGTATACATTAATTTGTAATTTTATTATTGCTGCAGGGCATATACACATCATTATGTTTCAGGGCAGTGGTTCATCATTATGGTGATTATTCAAGAATGATATGTTGATGGCTTTAATGGGCCAATAATCCAGTAATGAAGGCTCTGTAATGGAATTCAGTACTGTTGTGAAATTATTCAGTACTTCATAGTGATAAGATTTGCAGAACAGTAAAGCTATGCAAGTAGAATAATCTGCTAATACATCTTTTTGCAGCTTTCCAGGGCTGTTATCTATGTTTATTTAGGAATACTGGTTTTCACACTTGTAAGATTTTCTTGAACTATTTGGGACTTTTTTGATAATACAGCAATTTGTGCACTATTTTACTAGTTGTTTGCAACTGTATTTTTAGAACACTTAATTCTTTTAGCTAATAGTCATGAAAATAGAAAAATGATAGGAAGAAAATATGACTTTCTGTAAAGAAAATAGCTTGTTATACTTTGTAAAAGAACTTTGAAATGGATATTCCTTCTATCTTTATGAAAGTGAGAACAAATGTAATGCATGGATAAAATACAATATAGCTTTTATTACTTTAAATGTTTGGTAACTAGTAAGACACCATGTGAGTGCGGAGCTTATAACAGCAGGTTATTTCAGTCACATTTTCGTCATTTGCATAGATATGTGTTTTTTAGTGTATAAAATATTTCACTAAATAAAAAAAAATCCTCAGATTAGAAATATCATTGCACAAGATTATGAAATGCATGTGTATATATATGTGCATGTGTGTACATTTATGTATCTTACATACATGCATATATTTTGGTATCAGTCGCTGATGGTACAAAAATACAAAAGTTTAATATCTCTGTTCAAGTATAATGTCATTTTCTGTGAGCCATAAAAATATAAAATTTCTTTTCTCTGCATCTCACTTTCAGGAAAAGACAATATAGTAGGAAATAACGTTGTCGTTTGCAACCACATGCTCCTGAAAATCTTTTGATGTAGGAGCAGAGAAGTGCCTAAAGTGGATGATCTTTGTTAAGAAATCATTTGCATCACAAACATGAAACAAAACAAAGTAAATCTACTTGAGACAACAAATTCTAATAAAAATACACGTATTTTAGAGATAATCTGTGGTGCTACACAAGGATGAATGTTGCAGGAAAGGAAGATAACAGCTTGGACTAGTTAAGTACATACAAAATGTTTTTCCAATGATCTATCTAAAGAATTGCTGCTGACAAAGAGGTGGAAAGACAGTTATCATGATGTCTTTACTGCCTTTACTTGCAGCCCTCAATAATTTCTTTATACTCAGCTGCACAAGACTGTAAGCAATCACAGGCTGATCTCACTGTGGAATATTTCTCATATTCAAGTCTCTTCTCTGACTTGGAAAATATTTTCTTGATGCTAACCTTGATCTGTGAGTATAAATACAAATCAATACTTTATTCTGAAATCAGCATGGGCTAGATATAGTGTATGTAAGTCATCATAGCTAATGAAGCCTGAATGTTTGAGCTAGTATAAAAAGTTTTTTACTCCATGACAATACTATGTGGGTTTTTTCCTATAATTTTTTATATACAAAAACCTGAGATAATCTAGTGCCCAAATATGAGCTTGAACTTTTCTTAAGATTTTTTCACTGCTATTATAACTTCCATTATTTAGCAAAGTACTGTTATTGTTCAGAAGCTACAAGTTTGATGTCATCTGTAATTGTATTTAACTAAGAACTTAGCAGCTGTTTTTAAATCATATATGATTCAGGTTGCACTGTCTTCAGTGGGTAATACATTTCAAAACTTTGATTTAACATTTTGGGAAGTCGAAGTAAAACCTGAATACAAGGTGATAACAAGTGATGGTCCTGTTATTATCTTAGTGCAGTAAATTAAAGACATTCCAAAATCAATCAGATAACATGGAAAACAATTTCGGATTACAAACTACTGTCTTGGCAGCACTGGAAAAACTTTGTGTGAAGTGATCTGGAAAAACAGTGCAAAATTAATCACAGAATTATTAGTTGCCAGTTTGCTTTGATGTTAGTCATGACACTTTTTAATTTTCAGTGCTAAGGTAGTGCAATAAAATAATTTAAAGTTCAGTGATTCCCAATCATATGTCCCTGTTTCTGTGTCTGGGTCAGAAGAAACATCTTTTTCTACCCCCCTGCCACAGGCAGGGATGCCTTCCACTAGACCCTGATCAAAACCCTGTCCAACCTGGCCTTGAATACCTCCAGGGAGGGGTCATCCACAACTTCCCTGGGCAACCCGTTGCAGTGTCTTACTACTCTCACAGTAAATAATTTCTTCCTAATATGTAATCTAAATCTACCCTCTTTCAGTTTGAAACCGTTGCCCCTCATCCTATTACTACATGCCCTAGTAAAAAGTCCTTCTCCAGCTTTCTTGTTGACCTCCCATCAGGAACTGGAAGGTTGCTATCAGGTCTCCCTGGAGCCTTCTCTTTTCCAGGCTGAACAGACCTCACTCTCTCAGCCTGTCTTCACAGGAGAGGTGTTCCAGCCCTCCATCATCCAATACACCAGGACATTAGTCTGCAGTTATTTGGTGATTTCATGGCTGCTCTTCGGTAGTTTTTCTTCATATGCTTCACAGGGACATTAAATCTCAAAACAGCAATACTAGAACTTGCCTTGTTTCATAATAAACTGAGAAGAAAATTATTTTAAAATGAGGTAGATAATGTAAATTGTGACAATCTGCAAAGGGAAAAAGATGGTATAGAGCAATTTTTTGTGTTACATGCTGTAGTTGGAAGGGATTTTTATTTTTTCTACTAAAGTTACTTATTAGAGCACAGTATATGCTATTCAATGTGCACATCATACCAAATTAAATACTGACTACAAATTATTACAATGCTGGAGGAAGCACATCTGCAAAGTTTTGGGGTTTTGTGGGGGGCAGAACAGAGATATAATTGAAAAAGAGAAAAGCTGTACATCAAGATCATAGAATACATTTCACTTCGTGGAGGTTGATAACTATAAAATACATTCAATTCAACTTGACAGGCTTATGATATGATCAGGTTACTACTCTCAGCATTAACAATGTAATGTTTAAAATTGTACACACTCAGTAAAAGGATGTTGATTATGTGGCATATTGTGACTATACTATATAGCATTGATTTATAAAAAAAATAGAAGGTATGAACAAAAAAACATTGGAAATTATCCAGAAACTGGAGCATACAAGACAGAGAAAGACAGCAAATGTATTCCTGTGTGAACAAACACTGTTTGTATAAGAGGAAGAGTCCTCGGGTCTCCAGGATGTCAGGTTTTTCTTAATGGTTTTTCTTCATGTGCATCAAGC
>NW_010209955.1:12200-16527 GCF_000695765.1 Mesitornis unicolor
TGAGGCAGAGCCTGCATATCTAACTCCCACACAGCAGTCATCTTTGTACAAGGCAAGCTTGACCAATCTGATTGTTCAGATTCTAGTAGAAAGCATGTCCTGAAATTAATTCAAAAGGCAACTTGCCTGAGAGAATTAGGAAGCTCTGTAGTTGGTGAAATGTAGGGTATCTTTGGGATCTACCTTTAGATACAGTCAAGGGACTTTGATTAAACAGGAAGATTTTACCTCCAAATACCGCTGTATTCTGAATTAACTTGTATGGCACTACCGGTTTAAAAAGGGTTATCTGTAAAAGAAGTTTCTTTCCTTTATTTTTCTTGCTGTTTTTAGTAAACTTGTTATTGGCTTGTGGTTTTATTGATTAAAAAAAACAACAACACAATGTTCACAAGAAATGGTAAGCAATCAATGGGGAGAAGACAAGCTTTCACTGAATAAACATACATTTCTACAGTAAAAGGCCAGGAAAGAAAAAGATTGAGTTACTCTTTGTTTAATCTATAATTCTTCTTGATGAAGCAACATAGTCAGAATAGTCAGAATAGTCTGACTTGATCTCTTGGCACCTGTAAGGAAATTTCCCTGTATACGTGATTCAAATAGATCAATCACTAATCTCTGTTGTTCAGTCTGTCAGAACAGAAAGAAATACTAAAAATTTTCAATATGTAGCATTCATCTGACACTGAAAGAAAGGAAGTAAATGTTTGTACTTTGTGTTCACAAAATTAGTTTCTGTGAATCTGGGTGAATATTTTTAAGTTCAATCTAAGTTTTTATTTTTGTCAATTTAACTTCGTCTTATGCATGAACATAGAGAATGCTGATACAGAATGGATTCTGGACTAGGAATGGGAACCATATTTTTTCTGTCTTCCAGTGCTAGTCCACATGTGCACAATATTTACAAACTGAATCAGAAGGACTAAACCCTAAAATCTCTGTCAGTAAATACCTATGTCAGCTGACATGACATCCACAGCTAATAAATTACTTCTGAAATCTGGTCTAAATTGGCTACCAGTAGGCTGACATATCCCCAGGTTTTTTGCAGGACCGAAAAAGGGAAAAAAAACAGCAAGTAGCGTTGTTGAAGAGTTGCAGCCATAGATTAAACCAAATCCAAATCTTCAGCATCCTGGAGTTGTCATTAGTATGTTATATCAACATCCTGCCGCTGTCGTTACATTATTATATTAGGTGGTTAGTTAATTTTTATTCTTGCGCAACTGTCAGGATTGAATTCTATGACAAGGCTGCAAGCCTTTAGCAGCCTTAGCAAAATTTTCTTCTGGAGTATCCCATGTTGTCAAGTATTTCAGCCATTTCATTACGATTTTCAGCAGCATGTTTCATATTATTCCTGGGTTTGGTGCTGCATAAGGCTGACCTCCCTCTTCTTGACTTGTGGTGTATTTTCTCCTATTCTTCACCTTCACAAAAAGGGTAGTCATTGTTCTGGATGGCAAGTGAGCTTCGTTTTCATAGCTTTGTCAGATTCTTCCTAAAAGACATAGCAACATTGATCTGCTTCACTGGCTATTTGAGCGTTGGAGAAAAATGGTCCTGCCAAAACAACTTCTTCATGCATTCCCTAAAACAGTGAAAAAGCCTCTTGATTAAAATAGACAGAAAATAATTCCAGGCTTGAAATAATAATAAATAGTGCTGGTAGGCAACTTGGTCTGGCTCTGCATTGTGCAACAGCCTGAGACAATATGCCACAGATGCAAGCACCAGTACAGTGTAGTACAGGGGGAGGGGAAGGCTGTTGGAAAGGACAGCCTCATTCAGATGCATCTCATGCTGTGCTGTGTAAGAATGCATCAGAGTCTTTATGACTTCCTGGGGTAGTAAATTTTCATCCTGCTGACAACAGGAGTAATTGCTGTGTGCAGAATAAAACCACCTGTTTAAAACTTTATGTTCTATTTTTATGAGCTATGCTTCCTCACTTCTTAGTTTAACTTATTAAATATCATCATTACTGTTATTACTACTCATGAGAGTTATGTATGTGGAGAAGGCATAAAAAAAATTGCGAATTAACATGTTACTATGGAGGACATCTCCAATGTGCTTTTTTATGTGTTGTTTATAAACACATAAAAAAAAAGTCTAACAGCTTAAATACTATGTCAGAAATTATGAGAAAACTCATAAAAATCTATCAAGTTCTGTTAGGCAAATTCCTGTTATTAGCAGGAAAGAAGCATTCTCACTGTTTGCATACAGAATATGATGGCTCCCCGTGAAGAAAGGTTTCAACCTTTGCAAAGACATTAAGTAAGAATATCAGTGGGATTGTTAATATTGCTCAAATTACAAAAATACTAATGAGGTGATGCTGTGCCTTTTTCACACAGAATATCAAATACTTGCAGTGAGCTATTTCAAAACCGTGTCACAAAATCACTTGAAATACAATTTTTTGGTCTTGAAGTAAAGCTGAGTATATTGGAATTTAAACATTTTATTGCTCTCACACATATTTTCATGAAAAGTTACGGCTCTCAAATAAATATTCGAGGGAACTTTTTTTTTCAACAAATCATGTCTTTTCAAAAGTCAGCTGAAAATAATGTTACTTCCTTTATATTTAGAAAATTCTCCAAATTATTTGGAGTACATAAGTGCATCCTTTTGACATTTCAAAGCTCAGAAATGCTTTATCTTATTGATTTCTCTCTTGTATATTTGTGTTCTCTCCTCCTTTCACTTTTCCCAGTTTTCAGCTGACTTATTCCTGTCCCACACTCCACATGGTATTTCCTACTTTGAAAGAAACAGAACTGTGGTCAGTTCTCTCACATGTTGGCAGGGCTTATACTTCTGGTTTTAGCAGTACTTTAGCACCCCCTGTCCTGATAAAAATCTATTGCACCCCAGACTAGGAGAGTCATGTGACTGTCTCTGTCTCAGAGTGTCCATTCTGCAACTGAACAGCTTCTTTCTGTTTTGTTAGTATACAGTACTCATAATAAATACATTTTTGTTATTTGTTAGTTCATATGTTTCGTTTATGCTTTGGACTTTAGCTCTGTTCCAAAACTTAAACTATTTAGTTGCTTAAGACACAAGCATTGTTTTTAAGCACCAAATTAAAAAATAGCCTAAACCTGAATTCTGGAAATGGAGAGTAATTCAATTTACATTGTGTTCCGTTTCCAAATTAGGTAGTCATCACTCAGAGATCCTGCAGGTACAGGCTTTTCTGCTTTATTACATATTAAACAGGACCACAAGTTTTAAGGATAATGAGGAGGACTTTTACCAGGTACTGATGAAGGCAATAAGACATCTTCTAGTGACACCTGTAATGATTGCTGCACTTAAACTTTGTCCTTTCATATCCTTCAGTTTTTCTGTAAAGAAAAAAAACTCTCCACTTGGATTACTGGGCCAAAGAGTTTTATCTTCTGTAAAATGAAGGAAAGTTCCTTAAAAGTGAAAACCCACCTGAAATAAAAAGATTAACACCAGACAGAATGGATATATGTTTCTACATCCACCATGTGTCCACATGTATTACCAGGAAGATAACAAGAGGGACCAAGAAGGAAAAGCCTGTTACAGAGCTAGGGACAGCCCAGTGCAGAGCAGCTTTTACCCTACTATAGGGCAGGGATGTGATTAAGTACATACCCAGACCCAAGAACTACCATAAAGTGTTGCAATCTTTTTGTGTACACTAATATATGAATAATATTTTTAAATGCACAGATATGCAAGCACGATAACTTGGAAAAACTTGCGTATTTTTTGTGCTACGTGCAGAGTATCTTGGGAACCATGCTGATATGCCTAGTAATCAAGCTCAACTTATATTAATAAGATTTACATCGAATTTGATGCCTTTTTCTTCAAGTCATTGGTAAAGACATTTATTTCACTGTTGGATAAACTATTGGCAAGCTTTCCTCAAGAACAGCTCAGAAGAGTTCAGGTTGTTTGCTGATCTATGATTATTTTTTATTTTAAAGTAAAAAAGTTATGCTTAGGTTATGCTTGTGCTTTTTTTGCTGCTTCTACAAAAACCACAAACTTCAGAACTGTTTCCATCAACTCTGAACTGAGCAATATGTTCTGAAATAATTGCTTTGCACAGCCTTTACACTGCTTTATTCAAGTCAGACGAGTTTTCCAGAAACAGAACCACTGAAAGTCTTAGTTGCGGCAGAGAAAGAGAGCAGATAGAAAAAGGAGATAGTGTGTACTGTGGCTAGTATTTTTTTCCCTTTGATGGCTTGACTTACTCCAGAAAGAAAAAGGGTTTGTGTATTATACAAGTAATATACTATAAATATAAATAAATATTAAAATA
>NW_010209956.1:0-2526 GCF_000695765.1 Mesitornis unicolor
GGTGTGCCAGGTGCTGCCCGGCGAAGGAAGTCCTTTAACGAGTCCCCGATAGCGGTTCTCGCTCTTTTGAGAGCTAGTGTCTGACTGAAATAAAATAAAACTGAATGAAAAACAAGCGTACCTGGAGCGGGCTGGGAGCCGAAACAGCCGCTCGGGCTGCAGGCGGCCCTGCTCGCAGGCCGCGATGTCGGCCTTCATCAACAGCACTCCCTTGCGCGTCCACGACCGCCCTTTCCCAGAGCCGCCCGGCCCCAGCTCGCCTCCCCTAACTGAGGCGTGAGGGCCGGGTCCTGCCGCGCTCTCCCCGCCCAAGGCCTTCTGGATGGAGAGAGACGGCCAGCTGACGTCTCAGGGAGGCACAGAGACGGTCGCTGTGCTCAACTAAAGCAACTCAAGTTGCTTTAGATCTGCCACGCTGCGGGTTGAAGCCTTACCCAATAAAGGTAATTGACTTAGTGTACAAAGCCCCTCAGAAGCAGCCTGAAGGAGATTATCTCCCAGGCTTGGGTCGAGGAGCTCTTACGCTGCATCAGCGAAGACATGAAGTCGCCCAGTGCTATTTGAATGAGGATGAAGCCGCATCTACTCTGCATGATGCTGGGGGCTGGGAAATGCCAATGTACCCAACAACTCCACACATGTGCATTGGTTTTTATTTTTACCTCCGTCTTATGCAAGAGATGTGTGATTACCAAGGGCAACCCTGCCTCAGGCCCATTTGTCTCACTGGATATTTCACAAACTATGGTTAAAAACTGCTTCTCATGAGTTTGGTTCTAAGGGTAACATTTAAATAATACAGTGCAGATGTCCTCAGCTTGGTCACTTCAAATCCCTGTCTGTATTTCCCAGAAATGAAGCCTTAGCCCCATTTTTTTTTTCAGGAGCTATTTTCAGTACAGCATCATTTCCACTTCAGAAAAAGCATCCTAGTCATTTAACCACAGAGCTCAGCTGGGGGTGTTCTCAGTTAATGCACCTCCTTCCACTCCAAAAAAAGTAATAATTCATCGTTCTCTTCCAGAGCACCATAAATCTCTGTTATCTGAGAGATACCCCATTCCTCTGTGAGTATGCAATGAGCTCAGGGAGAAACCCTGGACCTGTAGTGGCTAAATAGCTCTTTAGACTCGCTATATCAATAGCTTTACCAATCAAATCACAAAAGCACCACTTTAGTAGCTGTTAATGTAGGCATTTCCTCTACTTTGCTACAGAAGGGTCCCAAGCATGAAGAGCACTCTTACAGACAGACATTTAATGGAAGACAGAGCTGAGGGTATAAAGTTGTCATGAGGATACTCTCCTTGCCATAACTTTTCCACTTAAGGTCTACAAGCAGCGAAATACTCAGAGATCTAAGATAGGAGGGTAGGTGCTGATTCCTATGGCTTCACTTCAAGGCCTTCCCAGCTGTTCACCGAATGAGTAAAGATTTAAAACTGTGGCTCTTCTGCTCCTACGCCTGACCCCAAATACTTAGTCCTCTGGTTACAAAGGACCCTTTGCTGAGCCTCCAGACAGCCTAAGGCCACGTCAGCAATGCCTTCAACAGCCGAGTTTCAATTTGGACATTTTGTGCTAGCTGCTACCACTTCAGGGTAGGCAGACCTACTTCCAGGCACAGGCATAGAGAGGCAGCACGAATTGAGAGCAGACACTCCTACATGCAGGAATCTGACGGTTTGTTTTTATGTAACTGTCTGGTGCCTCTATTTGAAGCATTAGTTCTTTATGCTCTCCTTCAGTAAGCAAGAAGATAAGAGGGTTTGGTTTTTATTTAAGTTTAAGAAGAAACCTCAAGGTTTTACAGAAGCTTGCAGAAGTTAAGATTTCATTCAACTTGCTATTTTAAAAATTATTTCTGCCCAAAGTACCTACAGCAAGGATTCATTTGCCTTTTTCCTCACAGGGAAGGGAAGCTAAGTTGCAGACCCTCTGGGAACAGCATTTGAGATGTAGGAGGAGAAAAATTGACTTTTTTACCTGGTTTCTGTCCACAGAAGTGCTAGGAAGCAGAACAAAAAGGCCTCCTACCAGATGGATATAATCTCTGTCACAGATGTTCCCTCCTTCCCATATGAGCTTCCCCAATGGCTCACTTTGGCTGCATACTTCCAGCTGCTCAGGGTTTCTTACAGCTGGGATTATGTGGGCAAGGCAGCCTAACACCAAAGGTTAAGCTAACGCAAAGGTGTATATATACCAAATAAATCAGGTTAGGGACATGTCAGAGTATGTGCAACTAGCCTCAGATCACCCTTTGGTAGCTAACCAGCCTGTCTAACGAGCACAGTCTGAACTCTCTCCCTGATATTTAAAGGCAGAAGGTAAAAACTAACTTAGGTACACCAGGAACAATCCTAAAGCAACTTCAGACCCAGCTGTGAGCACAAATAACTCAACCTCAATCCCATATACACAAAGGGAGCATTTACCACCTCTGTGTTCCTGATGAAACCAGTACCCCAAGCCTACCATGCCAAGTGTCTTATCAAGCTTCTGTAATGTAGCCACCTCACGGGG
>NW_010209957.1:0-1778 GCF_000695765.1 Mesitornis unicolor
TGGGGTGGCACCGCCCCGGCCTCGGCAAAACAGCGGCGCCTTTGAGGGGCAGGGACGGCAGCGCTCCGGGGGCTGCCCATGGGCATCCGGGGGTACTCATGGGCATACAAGGGCTACTCATAGCCCTCTGGGGGCTATTGGTGGCCATCTAAGGGCTACCTATGGCCCTCCAGGGGCTCATCCTGGCCATCCAGGGACGACTCATAGCCCTCTGTGGGCTAATTGTGGCCATCTAAGGGCTACTTATGGACATCCAGAAGCCACTCATGGACATAAAAGGGCTACTTATGGACATGCAGGAGGGGCTGCTCATGGCCCTCTGTGGGCTACTCATGGGCATCCATGGGCAACTTAAGGCCCTCCATGAGCTACTCATGGACATACAAGGGCTACTCATAGCCCTCTGTGGGCTATTGGTGGCCATCTAAGGGCTACTTATAGCCATCCACGGGGTGCTCATGGACATCCAGGGGCCACTCATGGCCTTTCAGGGGCTACTCATGGCCATCCAGGGACTACTCATAGCCCTCTGTGGGCTATTTGTGGCCATCTAAGGGCTACTTATGGCCCTCCATGTGCTACCCGTGGCCATCCCAGCCGGTCGGGGCCGCCAGACCCCACCTTACCGCTTGGCCAGGCCCCATCCCTCGCCCGCTGTCAAACCCCTGCCGCGCTGTTGATTTCCCCCCAGCCGTGAGCTGTGAACCAGCGCCAAAGTCCTCGTCACCGTCCCCGCTTCCTGGATCCGGGCTGTGTCACCGGGGACAGGGCCACGTCCACATCAAGGGAGCCACGGGGGTCCTCGCCCTTTGGCTTGGGGAGGGGGGGAGGTCTCCAGCCCTGGTGGGGGCCGCGTTTCACCAGACCCCGGTGCTGGAATCGGGCGCCCCAAATGCGTGCCTGCGCCCTGCCCCGCAGCCGCGTCCCCCCCACCGCTGTTAATTCGTTAATGAACTCGCTAATCGCGCTGGGGTCGATGCCAGTGCCCGCCTGGTTCGTGTGCGCTCGATGGCCACGGTTTTAGCGAGGGTTTTAATTGATCGCGCGGTGCCCGGCATCACCGCGTGTCCGTGTCCGTGTACACGTCCGTGTCCGTGTCCATGTCCGGGTGTTTCTCACCTCCTCCTTGTCCCAACCCGGCCCCTGCCCCCCAGGGGAAACAGGATGAGCCCCCCAATTTCCCCCAGGACACAGCGGCTGCAGGGACGGCTCTGGTTTATCAAAAGGCACTTGAATTGGTACAAAATGGGCAGGGGCTGCCCGGCAGCCCCCACCGGGGTGGAAGACCCCCCCCAAAGGACCGGGGCAGGGGTTCCCACCTCCCAAAGGCATCGCTGAGACCCCCCCACTCATCACTGAGGACTGAGGCTGGGGGCACTGATGGCGGCAGAGGTGCCCTCCTGGGGCACCGTGGGGGGCAGCAGCACCTAGGGCTGGGTTTTGGGGGGTTCTGGGGGCTCCTTCATGGCTCCGTGAGCACGGGGGCTCCGTCCCGGGGGTCCCTCAGGTGTGCAGGGGTCTGTGGGGCCGGTCCGGGTAGCGCCAGAAGAGCCAGAACCGCACGACGCTGGTGACGATGCCCGGCACATTCGGGAGTGGGGACCCGGCGAGGGGAGCGGCTCCATGGCTGCCCCCCCTCCACCCCCAACGCCAGCCCCACGTTGCCGGGGAAGATTGATTGGGTTTAGCCCATCCAATTAATTAAAATCAATGCTCATCTCGCCAGCCTCGTCACGGGCTCTGCTGCGTGACATGGACAGGGCCGGCCCCGTGCCTGA
>NW_010209957.1:1845-2523 GCF_000695765.1 Mesitornis unicolor
GAGGAGATGGGGATGGGGATGGTTGGGATGGATGGAATGGGGATGAGGTGGGGATGGGATGGAATTGGGATGGGATAGAGATGGGATGGGAATGGAAATGGGATGAGATGGATGGAATGGGATTGGGATGGATGGAATGGGGCTGGGCTGGGGATGGGATGGAATTGGGAGGGGGTGGAATTGGGATGGGATGGAAAGGGAATGGGAATGGAGATGGGATGGATGGGATGGGGATTTGGGATGGGATGGGAAGGGAATGGGGGTGGATGGGATGAGGATTTGGGATGGGATGGGATGGATGAGATGGATGGGATGGATGTGAGGGGAATGGGATGGGGTGGGAATGGGATGGAATTGGGATGGATGGGATTCAATTGGGATGGAATTAGGATGGATGGGGAAGGGAGGGGATGGGAATGGGAATAGGGAAGGGATGGGATTGGGATGGGGATGGAATTAGGAAGGCACAGGACAGGAGATCCCGGCCCGCCGCCCCCACGCACCGTGATGAAGGGGTCGCGCAGCTGCAGCCCGTACAGGGTCCAGCTGGTGGAGGCCAGGAAGGTGGTGACGGTGAGGGGGAAGGAGAGGCAGCGCGAGGAGCGGCTCCGCACCACCTTGGCCTGCGGGTGAAACATCAGCGTGTGCCGGGTACACCCCACAGCCCCACAACAACCC
>NW_010209958.1:0-459 GCF_000695765.1 Mesitornis unicolor
CCTCACACAGGTGGAATTCTGGCCTTCCTCCAAGTACAAGTACAAGTAAATATAAGTAAATATGTAACTGCATTTGACACAAATTTGACAGCAGCTTTGGAATGTGTGTCCTTTGGGTTTTCATAATAAAAAATTGGACAGAAGATTCCCGTCCCTTTGCTTTGACACCACACTCTACTCATGAATAAAGCTAAGTGTCAGTTGCAGTCACAGTGGATGGTAGCTGAGGGTGAGCAGGAGATCCCAGGGTGGAATTTCATGTCACAGTACCTCTGGTGGCAAATCTCATTTAAAAGGTTCCTGACCACCTTTTTTTTTTTCCAGACCTTGCCTTTCACAGTGAATTTATCGCACGCAAGATAATACTCTGTAAAATGAGTAAGTGACAAGTTCCTGTGTAGAAAGTGCCGCAGTGAGATCTGCACTGATTCAGCTGAAGGGGCTATATTTTTCAGCAGG
>NW_010209958.1:490-65271 GCF_000695765.1 Mesitornis unicolor
AGGGGAAGCTAGAAAGTGAAAAGCCTCTTAAACTGATCTTGCTAGTGATGAAAGCATACCTTAGAACAGTGTATTCAAGCACAATTAACAACTAGACAGACAAAGACCATAATTTAATGTATTTTAGAAACATAGGGCTAAGCCTTTACCTTCCAGCATCTTTTAAGAGAAGTAAAAATAAGACTCACTGAAATACTCATAAAGAAAAAAATAAAATGTTTCACTTTACAAGAAACCATATATAGTGTCACTTTTTAATGAAGTGGAGAAAACTGGTCTGTGTTTTCCTTAATTTTTTTTATTTAAGAATAGCACATTTCAGTGTTTGAATTCCTCTCCCAGGAAAGAAAAAAAGAGACTACCTGATGTTTGGGTATTTAAATCCTATTTCTGACAGAAATTCAGATATCCACCCTAAAGTGATTGTCAAATATTGTGAATCACCCAAAATAATAATAAAAAATATCAGTATTACTTTGCAGAATAATACTTTAAAGCGCCTGTGGTGGGTTGACTTTGGCTGGTCACCACTTGCCCACCAAGACATTCTGTCTCTCCCCTTCCTCAGCTGGATAGGGAGACAAAACACAATGAAAAGTTCTTGTGTCAATTGCTTACCAATTACTGTCATGGACAAAATGGACTCAACTTAGAGAAATTAATTTAATTTGTTGCCAATTAATTGTAACAGAGTAGGACATAAGACATAAGAACAAAACTCAAAACACCTTCCCGCATCCCTTCCTTAATCCCAGACTCAACTTCACTTCTAACTCTTCTACCTCCTATGAAATTATGAAAAAATATGATTGATCAGATAAATACTATGTATCTTTAAATGCTTCACACATATATGTATATATATAACCCACAAGGCATAGTCTTCATTAATGGTGTCAGACTCACCCTAGAGTAAGGTCATGAAGTGCTCCCAGATTTTATAATTCTACATTTGGGATACAAATAAATACTGAAAAAAATGCTCAGTTTAACTGCACTGTATTTACTGTTGTAATGGGATGCATTTGATCCTGCATGGATACAAGGTTGTATTTCTATTGTATTGGTCATACACTGATGTTGACAGAAGTATGATAGACAATTACCATTTGACATGACTTAAGATTCAGGACATAATGGCGTTATTTGCACCTCTACTAACAGTGCTTTGCATGAACACAGGTGAGAGGCAGGATAACAAACACTGGCAAAATTCACTAAACTATCACCTTCAAAGAAAATGTAAGAGTATGATTTAAGGCTTGCAATTCCCCCTATCCTTGTTGCTCCCTTTTCACCAAATTTTAAATATTTTCCCTGAGATTTTCAAACTTGCTTTCTTTCCCTTTTAAAATGTGTCCTACATTCTAGCTTTTTGTTGATAAACTTCAATTTCTTCTTAAGTAAGTTCTCAGTTCTACACAATAAGTCAGAATGATCCTTAACAGATCTTCACTACTGCTTTTGCATACAAATTACTTATCTGACCAAAGTCCATCAAAGGCCACAGTTATCTCTCTGTTTAAATATTTTTGCCAGATTCACTACTTCCTTTCTTTCAGGAAAATAGGCAGCTGATACAATGCTAGTTAATAATAATAATGACAATGTTAATAATAATATAATAAAATACTATTTATATAGTCTGTAGAAATGCACTTTTAAAACACTATTCACATTTACCTCTTCTAAATATTTGCCTTAAAGTGAACAACACTGGAGTTTGACTGCAGAGGGAATCCATTCATGTAGGTCAAAGTGGATATTTACTGTGTTGAATTCTGCCTTAGGTTTAATCTAATGAATCCATCTACTGTAGGTTTGATTTATTTAGGATTTTATTTAAATACTCCATTTGTTCTTCTGTCTTGAGCCATTTCATTTCTATAAACAGCATGACAATTATGGGCATGTTTCCAGTAAATTTGTGAATAATTACTGCACAATGTAATCATGATCAATCTGTGTCATGCAACTGAATTGAGAAATGAGGTAAACTTTAAGCTGAATAGCCCAGGACACAGAAATCAGGGGACTAGTGTCTGTGGGCATGAAAAAAATATTATTTGCTTGCTAGAATCAAAATAATTTTGTTGTTTTTTTCAAACTGAAAAAAAAACACCCAACCCCAAAAAAACAAACAAAACAGAAATATGTAGCCATGCTTCACAAAAAACATTGCACTTACTTGGCCTATTTCATTCAATTTCACACATCTCAGTAAGTGGGACTCTTGTTGATTTTCCTACATATGGTGCGAGTCTAACCTCTCGTTAAGCCCAGGCAGAAGCAGGCACCAGTCACTACTTGCACATGGGACTTGTACTGCTGCCTGAGTTACCCCAAATGTTCCTCCAGTTATTGGGGATGAGTTTGTTTTTCCTCCTGTGTGATAAGTCTACCGTAGATGTTTATTCCTCTGCACTTCAGAAGCCTCACACATACATTGTTCTCACTTTTAGCTCTAAGCCCCCCCAAAAAATTGCCCCACTACCATGGGATTACAGGAAGGAAATACTGGTAAGGAGAGGGTTTGTATATCTTAGTAATGGATCTGCAATTTTGTAATTCCTAATTAAATAATGTGTTCCTAATCCTTAATTTTAATCCAATATTGTGTACAGAAAAAGAATGCTGATGTGTACAGTGAAATATACAAGGCATTCTTGATGGAGGTCTTCTCTTATCTGAGTGAAGGGAAATGCAAAAGCATATCACAGTGGATTCCTTTCATTGCCTAACTCTTTCAGACTGCTAAGAAGTAGTATTATAGCAGTAGTAGTTTTCTTATTTGTTGGTTAATTATTTACTAGTGCAATAACTAATTTTCATCATGACTGACCTCCTAATTCTTCAGTACTGAGGTGAGCTAGAGATCAGTGGCATTTTTATCTGCAGTAGAAATAGAGAAATGCAATCAAAAGAAATTATGCACACAAAACCCTGCATTAAAGAAGTATTAAAGTTGAACAGCCAAACACTCCATAACAAGGAAAAGTCAGATTGTTGTATTTTTATCAACCTTAGCTGAACTTCCTCACATATAGGCAATATTATGTTTTGGTTAATTACACTGTCCCTGTACTGCCCGCACTTTGCTTCATATAATGAAGATCATCTACTTCAGGTCTGTAGTTGGAATTTATTTTTTTCCTGGCATTCTATGTGAAGCCCCAGGATGCATGTGTAGTGCCTTGGTCAGATCTTGTTCTGATTGCTTCCCTAGCGGCAATGGATAAGCACGTGCTTGTACAGCAAGTGGCTTCTTCCCGTACACCCAGGGAGGCTGCAGCAGAGCAATGAACCACGCTTCTGGGCACCCAGGTCTGTACTTTTGCCACCACGGCTCACAGGGGTAGCTCCCTGCAGAAGGTACGTTCGGTATTTCTTTTAGTAATTTGGGCCCTGACAGTGCAAGTAATGAACTCCCTCTCCTGATTGCCCTGCCTGTACAACACGACAACAGGTAAGTCCTTTTGGAAACCTCATCTCTGTGGTCAGACTGCGTGCAGAGCACTTCATCAGCCACCTGAAAATAATTTCACCGTTTCCCCCCCTGAAGTGTTTCTACTCCAGCTGAGCAAGCCAAATTGCTTTATGTGGTTTGATTTCTATTTTCTGCATTCACAGTTGGCTTGTTTCCTCTACCATCGCTCCAGTGCTTAACGACATCCTGTTTGATATAAGTTTTGAATCCCTTTGATATAACTGGACCCTCACTATCACTCACTAAACACTTCTAGAAGTTTTTGTGTTGTAAATTAGTGTTTAGGGCAGCCGTGACTGCTGTATCCCTGGCAGCCAGCAGTGTGTCTGCAGTCTTTTGTTGTAGTGTTTACAGCATGATATGAATTCTATCCTGACCTTGTTAAAATTTATTTTTCTCTTGCACGTCGCTAAGCAGTTATTTAGTTTTCCTTGTTTTATGTCAGTTTCTAGAAAAGATTACATTCTCTGTGCCATAATGAAAATGTTTTGTCCCTGTAAAGACAGATTTACTTGTTATTCACAACACTAAGAGGTGGTATTTCTGTCATTTTCAAAAAGCTTGTTAATAAATCTCATATAACAGTACTCCTGTAAGTGCTGACTACTGTTGACAGACTCTGCTGCTTTTTGAAGTTAACTTGCCCTCTTATAGTACCTTTCATTGTCAGATGGCTCTTGCCCTGAGTTTTGGATGCAAGCTTAATACTCATGTCAGACCTGATGCCCTAGAAGTATGCTGTATGCAGGTACTATTTGACATTTTAGCTACTCTAACATTTTCTATTTTGTAAATACTTGCTTTTCAGTAAAATTATCCTGAATCACAAAAGTCTTGCACAAAATGTTAAGCTCAAATTCAGTAAAGCAGGATGCAAATTACACAAGTAAAATGCATCACACTACAGTAATCTTTATAATATTTACAAAACACAGTCTACACATGCTTATTAGAAACAAACTGAAAGCATGTCTTTCTCCCCCAAAAGCAGAAGCTTTCTGTTAAATCCACTGCAGAAACACCCTCGTCTATCACTTATACATTGCTGCTGCTGCATAAGTGACAAATATTCAGAAAGCAGATGGCTAACCCTCTGAATGACATTATTCATGTTTCCATAATATCATTGGAAAGACCATGATGCTGCACCTGTTCTAAATTCCTTCTTTTTAAGGAGAGAGTACAGTTAACTTTCAAATGTGCAGCTCTAGATGCAGGACTAACTAATTTAAATGAAGCAAAAGTGTTTGATCATGTACTAACACTTTTTAAATGTAAAGATAAAGAAATAGTAATATTACAGGTAAAAGTAAATTTTCTATTTCTTCTTCTCCCAGTCACTTCTATGGTTGTGGAACAACCTCTGACCAGCCTAAAGACTGGAGTTACGTTCCCTTTTCCAAGCAGGTGCCTCGAGCCATTCAGCCATGGTTCTGCCAATATCAACATGCAAAAAATATGATTAATTGTTACCCTGTAGTAATCTCATTAATTATATAGGATGCTTTCAGACCAGGATATAATCTACCAGTGAGTCTGACTCACTGTAAGGGTCAAAGTGAGCCACCTTGATTCCTTAGGGAAGAGTGAGGAATATATAATTGCTTTACTGCATCAAAGTCAAGGTTCACTGAACCCTGTATTTTGTGTGTGATGCTGAGAGTAGCTCAAGTGCTTCAGTCTGAATATGACCCCCATGGGTGATATGGATTAACCTTCCGCCTTAATTCTTGAAGTGAAACAATAGCTTGAATACCCGTATAAATTTCCAGTTTTGTTTAGAACCTTGTTAAAGGGTTGACTTCAAAAATGAAGTCAGTGATATGAGGACTAGTGTGTTCTATCCCTTCAGGTGATGGGTCTCATACAGTGGAAACCAGAGGTCAAACCACAGCTGCAGCTCTCTTTCTAGCAGGGAAAGAAGGATGAATGGGACTTGGTGGGAGTGATCTGCACCCAGTCATCTATACAAACTGCAGTCACAGGATGACCAGCAGAGCTATCCTTTTTTACAGCTCAAAGTCCATGACTCTCAGCTATATGATTGTTCAAACACTTTGCTTTAAAAAATGCCTGACAACTTTTACATTTTAATTAAATGCAGTTTTACTCAGCAAAGTATGCTTTCACTTGAAAGTGTTTTATTTAGCATTTTTCCCAGCTGAGCTGTTGCCATCACTGTAGGTTTTATCACTTGCAATCTGCCCTTGGTATCCCTTGGAATGCTTTTCCTCTCATTCTTTGCCTGTGTGGATTCACTGGCCCAGTTCTACCTTGAGTCCACCCTGTGACAGTGGCAAAATAGTGGGTCCAAAGCTGAACTTAATCTTCTTACCTAAGTTGTCATAGGGCGGCTGAAAGTTTTAATAGTCTTACCTGGATGTTCATTAGCTACTCTTGTATTTACTATAAAATGATCTAATTTTTGTAGGTTGTTTAAATTGTGGAGCCATATAGGTAAGATATACTTGTGTATCACATAAACATAAAAAGATATCTATGTATAGAAATTATAACTTCAAGAACATAATATCTTGTAATATTGAAAATAAATAGAGCAGTATGCACCCTTGAGTCTTCATAAACTATCTTATGAGATGTTTTCCAATGACTTTATGTGCTGTTACTAATTACTGTGGTCAAATACTAGATTGAAAAATTGATCTCCGAACTAGACCATGCTTAGTAAATTGAGCTCAAATCAGAACCATACGATAGTTAAAATTTATACAATTTTGAGCTAAAGCACACACACTGGAGGGGTGTGAATCTCCCCAACATACATATGAGTTTGAATGTAATTAGTCAGATGAGACTGAATTCATATACTATTTCTGTATTAAGAAGGGAGATACTTTTAATTTGATTTTTTAAAAACTTTCTGTTCCCTTGGATGCTTATATGTGCACTGGAAAATAAGTACCATGTCAGAGTCAGTATGAATTATCATATCTAGGCTCCCCAGACAATGAGAAATGGAACAAAGGCTGACAGTTATTTCCACTGCCATAGCATCATTTGGAAGTTCAACTGCAGTCTGCATCTTGAGAAAACCTACCTCTTTTTGTGAGTGAGAGAAAAGAGGTAGGCCAGGTATATTTTGATGTAGTATGGTTTTAGAATAAAGCTTGGAAGCCTAAAGCAAGTCAGAAGACGACAACTGCATCATTATTTGAGAGAAATATTGCTTTTAAATAAAATATGTATATAAGACACGTTGTTCAACTGTCTTGTGCATTCAAAAAACCACTTAAGGAATACTTTTTTTGTAAATGTAAATAGAAAACTGTCATAAGTCAATAATACAGAGGTAAAATAAAAGAGGTTTACATGAAGAGGTGACTGTGTAACCTGAAGTACAGTCTCCTAGTTATTCTTCTGTGTGTGACATGACATCATCTGACATTTGCAGTCATTCAGGTACATTTATGAGCCTATATGTGACAAAGGTGGAGGAATCTGCTAGGCTCAAAAGCTTATCTGAGAGAGTGTTCTCAACAGTCACAATGAAATGGATGATAAGAATGACCAAAAAAGCCACACAGGCCATTCACAACAGACGTCTTCTCTAGACTGTAATGGCTCCTTCAGCACCACAACTACATGACATGCAAGAGGCGGTGTGACTAGGTCACAATGCCTATAAACAAAAATTTTTATCAGTAATTTTTAAAGATTCCAGAGACTGCTCTAAATTGTGTCAGAGATCAAAACTGGATGCCCGCTGCTATCCCTAGGGATTAACTGATGAAGGATAAGAAGATAATGGAATTTGGTCAGGTTAAAGCAGCAATCTAGTCAGTCATTATTTCTAGTCCAGGTTTATCCCAATTAAGTTAAAGCATTAAGAGAGAAGCTAATTTTGATTTCTCTACTCAGTGGAGAGAAAAAAAAAATCTCCAGAAAGTGGCTCAGCTGATCAGAAAAAAACCTGAGGGGTTTTTTGCTGTTGTTGTTGTTGTTGGTTTGTTTTTTTTGTGTGTGTGTTTTTTGTTTGTTTGGGGTTTTCATTTTGTTTATTTATTTATTTACTTTGAGAATGGAATTATAAAAGTTACACAAGTTAATTCGCGGTCATATTTTTAATTTCTTGACCTAGTCTCTTCAAATGGTTAAAAGACTAAATTATTTTCAAAATAGATGGAGGGGGGTAGGAATGTTCTTGCAATTTCAGCATAATATGAAAAAAATGAAAGTACAAGGTTCTTACTCTTTTCCTGCTTGTGTCAACAGTAGGAATGTGTTTTTATATTTCCATCCAGTCTGACTGACAGTTGGATGTGCACCTGAGACACCAAGACACATGGAGCTGTAAAGTCATACCTTACAGTTCAAGCGTAGATTTGGAGTAAGACAGCTTCTGTCTGTCTCTAAAATTTGCTCCGTTCAGCTGGTAGTAAGAAGCACACCTCTCAAAGGTTAGGGCATGACACAGGAATCCCTGCCAGCATTCCTCCTAATAAAAGAAATTCTAAAGTGCATAGCTGAGCATAAGCCATGGCTCAGTGCACAACTGCTGATAGATTTACTTACACATTTAGTACACTATCGGTATTTAATTTACAGCTTTATGAAGTGCTTTGTAATACTTTGGAGATAAAAGGTGAGGTATCAAGGTAAAATATCCCATATTCATTTCAGGCAGTCAGCCACTTCTAAAGTAGAAAAGTCAGGGAAAAGGAATTTCAGGAGCATAACATGAATTTTCCAGGGCTTTTGGAATCCCTTTAGGAGTTCAGAAAATTTTTACCCTATACAGAGATCTCCAAAAAGACCTTGTTTGTTGAGTTTCCTCTGCAGATATCTCTGCAATTCATTGCCATGTTTCCATACATCTCAGGGCTCATTGAATAAGATAACTCCCTTGATTCTTGTGGTTCTAATTCACAACAAAGTCCAATTGCCTTGTAAAAAACCCAAAACAAATCAAAACAAACAAACAAAACCCTGACTTTGCTGCTTCTGAATCACTGCCCATAAAGGGGCAGAATCTTAGATTCCCTAAAGATTTAAGAGTAATAGATCAAGATCTGCAGTATCAGAAGAACATGATGAAAGAGATGACAAAACAGAATAGGGAAAATGTCATTCTAGATAGTTAGCTGTGTGCTTTTAGAAAGTTGGTCAATAAAGAACCAACAACCCTGGTACTATATTCATGTGATTGAGAAGTAAGGCAGAAGGAAAAATATGTTAATACAGCAAGCAGCTTGTTACAGGTAACTATTGTAGGAGTTGGTACATGACTGCTGTTTTCAAACAACATACATACCATTTAGGTTGCAAGGGATCTCCATTAGGCCTCTATTTGTTCCATCTGTTCAAGGCAGGGACACCTTTGAATTCAGATAATGTTGTGCAGTGCCTTGTGAAGCTGAATCTTGTAAGTCTCCATTGAAGGAGACTGCACCTTCCTGGTGCAGCCTGCTCGAGTGTTTGTCTTCTTATATCCACTCTGAATCTTCCCTGTTTCAGTTCATGCCCTTCATCCTCCTGTCATGCACTACTGTGAGGAGCTTAGCTCCATATTCTCCATGACCATGGCGTGGGCAGCCAACTGTTAGGTTACACTCACAGACAGACATACACTCACGTATCCAGGGCAAGCACGTCCTGGTTCCTCAGCCTCTCTTTACAGGGCAAGTGCTGCAGCCCCAATCAGTTTGAGTTCCCTTACCTGGCCTTGCCTCAGTTTGTTGATGTCTGTCTTGTACCGAAGGGGTGGGTCTGTGTGTGCACAAAACTGGACTCAGTAATACTGCTATGGTTTAACAAGAGCTGAGTAAAGGGAAATAATTACTTCCCTCAATCTAGCATCCATGCTTCTCCTGAGACAGCCCAGGCTACTGTACAGTAGAGTGCACTACTGATTCCTGCTCAGCTGACCATACTCCAGGACCTCCAGGTTTCAGCTTTCAGCTGGAGCAGCTGCCCAGCCAGTCACATTCCCAGCTTACTCTATTGGAGGGGGTTAGTCTGCCCCGGGTGCAGAAATCTGCCTTTGCCACATATAGAACATTCTAACCAGGAAATATCTTAAACATATATTTGTTAGATTTCAAAGTTGAAGAAGGATACCTTTAAACAATAAACGAAAGAACTGAGAACAAGTTTCTACCCTAGCATATTTTGCACTTGCCCAGTATTCCTGGGCAGCAGACCACAATATATCACTAGATCCTATCCCCAAATTCCAAATGTTGCGCAAAATGAAAAGGTGGTTTTTGTTGTTTTTATTTTTTAGCTTCATCAGTTCCAAACTTCTGTAATTCTGAAATTATGTAGCCATGAATGGAAAAAATATTTCTTCTGATACATGCATTGGTCACTGCAGATTGCAAGTGACTGTTGGTTTACAACAACAGTTGCAATGAAATCTTAAGAAAAAATGTTTCCAAAATGGATTATAATTAATTGGCATAATGTAAACAATAACAGATTGATGAGATACTGTATGTGTGTAAAAACAAGTGTCTAACAAGTTATATCATCAATAACAAAGGAAACTCAAACTAGATGGATTAAAAACATGTTTCTGCTTTTATTACAGGCTGTTCTGAAAAGATTTATGTAGGTATCTTCACCGAGAGACTTACAGGTAAAGTACAAAAGCTTAAGAGTTTCCTTAGTTTACATAGTTTAGACCATTCAGGTTTTTTGATGCAACTGACATCTTCTTCAGCCTTATATTTTAAAAGAAAATTCAAATTTCAGATTTTAGACATGTTATGTTTTCATACAAAATGAAAAGGAAATACAGTACTACATGTGACACAAAGATTCCTTCCTACAGTGTCAAGATGCACTGATATTAAAGCATTCATTTCAGCTGAGCTTAGCTGACACATCTCATTCAAGACCTGCCGTTAAGACATCTGGTGGTACTTATTATTCTATTGCAAAACGGTCACTCGGGAGAAAAAGATGAAGAAATCTAGAAGAACCAGATGAGTCATTTGATTACAGATTGAGCATGATTTATGCTTCAAAAACAAGATAATTTGATTTGAATATACTGCTTCTGAGGAGAAAACCAAACAAAACAAAAGTAATAGTAACAGTACTTAAAATTAACTTGGTACATTATAACTTCCAGTAAATGCCATTTTGCCAGCTTTACACAAATGATATGTCATCAAGTTTCATTAAATTTTCCCAAGATTTATACCATGCTGAGATCTGAATCCAGTTTATCAAAACTATATACAACTCTACTTTGGCCAGTTGCTAAACAGTATATAGACAATATTCAGTATAGAAATATTCAGTAAAAATCTTTATGAAGCAACTAAAGCTTTCAGGAATAGCCTGATAAATAAAAACAAACAAACAAACAAAAACAAACAAGAAGCTTTTTTCTTTATTCACTGTGATTTTATTTTTAAGTTGTGATGTATCTCTACTTTTCATTATTTTTTTGGAGAAAGTAAAGAAAATGACAGTAAGGACCCTAGAAAATGTATCTTTTTTGCACAGAGTAGCTCAGAGTTGCTTGCTTGTTTCTTTAAAGACATCAGAGCGATAAACTGAGTTCTCAGTGAGTGTAGAGAGAGCAAAAAATTTTCACAGAACCATAGAATCACTTGGCTGGAAAAGACCTTTAAGATCACCGAGTACAGTCATAAGCTGTCCACTACTAAAACATGTCTCTAAGCTCCTTATCTATCTGCCTTTTAAATACTTTCAGGGCTGGTGACTTGATGACTTCCCTGGGCAGTCTGTTCGAATGCTTGATAATCCTTTCAGTGAAAAAAAATTTCCTAACATTTCCTGTATTTTTCAATGGTCCTGCTGGTCACAGTATTTCTGATACAGACCAGGATGCCACTGGCCTTCTTTGCCATCTGGGCACAAGTCCCTTTATGCCAGGCAGCTCTCCAGCCACTCATCCCAAGCCTGTAGCGTTGCATGGGGTTGTTGTGACTGACGTGCAGGACCCAGCTCTTGGCCTTGTGGAAGCTCATACAGTTGTCTGCAGCCCATGATCCAACCCGTCCAGGTTCCTCTGTAAAGCCTTCTTACTCTCAAGCAGATCAACACTCCTGCCCAGCTTAGTGTCATCTGCAAACTTACTGAGGGTACACTCAACCCCCTCATCCAGGTCCTTTTAGTGATGATTAATTTGTTTGACCAGCTTTCAGTTGGAGACATTCTGAAAATGGTTTGAATTCTGTAAGCAATAGACACTCTTGGAGCAAACTATTTTCCAGTGTGAGTGAGGTTTGAGTCAACTGAAAATGACAGAGTGATATAAAGAAATAAAAGTTAAATAGATGCTTTCAGTTTAGCTCAGTGTAACATTCTGAAATATATGATGTTGAAAATCAAATAGCAAAGTTGCTATGGGACTCTATGCAGTTCTTTTTAAATATTCAATGTATATAGTGAAAAGATCTAAGCTTTTCTGGACCCAGTCTCTGTCTGCCATGATTCGAACAGGTGAATTATCCATTCTGCCCAGTCTTTGACATGACTGATTGTTAAATAGATGTGATTAGTGTTCACTACATTTGAGTTAATATTCTAATAAACCCATATAAATGCTAGATTGTTATGGTTTAAGGGTTACCAGCCTGAAAGGGAAGGACAGGTGGTGTCTGTAGGACCCTGGGGGGGGTCAGAGATCAGTACTGTTCCCTCCCCTTTCCGGCCACAGTCTATAAAAAACCGAGGTTTTCGCGGGCGTTTCCTGTCGCATCTCGGGACGGCTGGGCCTAGCTCCACGTGCTCGGCAGCATCCACCACCCGCTCCCGGCACCACTGCGGTCCCTGGTGACGAGTCACGGCAGTTGCAGCGGCCACGAGGCACTGCCCGGGCACTTCCACTGGGGACTACCGGGATCGGGTTTTGTATATAAATATCCTTTGTCCCTTATTAATTCCCTTTTCCTTTCCCCTGTTGTGTTCATTAAACTTGTTACAGTCTTAACTTCCAACCTTGTGCGGAGCAATTTTTTTATTATTATTATTATTCTCTCTCTATTCCCTTTTCTTAATCCTCCCCCTGGGAGGGGTAGGGGCAATAGAGAGAAAATCCTGCTCTCTCTCTCTCTGACCCTTAAACGGAGACATAGATATATTTAGTTCAGGTTCGTGCCATACCTTTTCATCAGCTTGGATCATGAAAAGAGTAGTCATGTGTACAGCTAATGGAAGTCCATGCAAATATGTTCTAAAAAAATCTTAATCAATGCTAGTCTCGGCCCAGAAAGGGAATTTAAAATCATACTAGGTATATGTGAATTATTTTAATAGGAATTGTATGCATAACTAGATTAGTCACCAAAATGTATCACACACCTGACTAAAGAAATTCCCTACTTGTTAAAATTAGAGAGTAATCTGAGTTTCACTGCTTTAAATCTAGAGTATATGAAATTTCTCTTAATCTCAGGCAAATCCATAATCTCAGTAAGATTGTTCCAGATTTGTGTAATTATGTGAAATAGCACAATCTGTCCTAAATTTTATTATTGCTTTGATAGAGTGATGCACTTACTGGAAAAACAAAAACAAAGCCAACTTATTTAAATGTATGTAAGAAAAAAAAAAGACAATATGCATTACAATATACTGTAGTCAGTAGTAGTATAAAATTATAATAAATTCTTGTAATGTGCATACCATAGCAAATCAATTTTCTACACCCCATCAAATTCTACTATTAAAGTGACACTTTCACAGAAAACTGAAAAAAAAAGAAATTTCGGTATGCACTCCATAATTACAAAAACGATACATTGCTTACCATACTGTTTCCAATTTAAATTAACTTATATAAATAAGTGGTAATTCCACTGAAGTCAAAGATGTTACATTAGTTTTACAGAAGTCTGAAGAAACAGTTGTGCTTACACTGCCTAAAGAATATGGAATAATTAACAGAGGTTTTAGCTGTGTGTGAATGCATCCGTTTTGGACAAGGAAAAAAAAAACATTTGATCCAGATTACATGTGATATTTTCTCCAAATCTAGTCTCTGATGCAAAAGATTAATAACTTTCAAATTTATTTATTTATTTATTTTTAAGGTCTAAAAAGATATATTCTCCCATTATAGGTAATTTCCATTGAGTAAGTAAATGGATTTTGACAGAATATTCTTTCCTTTAAGATTGCTGCTTGCAAAGAGCAATGTCATAGGCATTGTAATGCCTTATGAGAAAAGACTTTTCCTTAAATAAATTTTCCACATGACTACAAAAAAGACAGGTAGTGTAGATTCCAGTATAAATTCCAGGTACATTACTTTGGACTTTGAAGACATGCTTTCTGTCAGAGAAATGAGACGTCTTTAGGATACATGACAGTGAGACACTCATCTGAAAGAGAATAAAAACTTGTCACAGAAATGTAGCCTCATGAATATTTCCAGGTCTTTGTTGATCACACAAATGCAAAAAAGAGGCAGGAGTCTCTATCAGAATGCACATAAACAACCTGTCAATGAAACCATATACTTAGAAAAGGCTTACTAGCAATTTGAAATTCAAGGATACATGTGCAAAAAAACCGAAGTGACTGATATCACAAACACAGCCAATGTCAGAACTAACAGCCCCACAACATGCATAAAATAGCTCAGCTATGAGCTCATTATATGGTAAATTTAAAGATTTCAGGTGCAGTCACCTGTCTTGACAGAAAGTTTTGCAGCTGAGAGTGACAGAGGTTGGTTATTACTGAGCTGTTCTGCTTATGCTCCAGCTTTTGTCTCTCTGGTAGCAGTTTAACTCTGTAGCACCATGAGGGTTCCCCAGCCCAGCACCATGCTGCCAGCTCTGAGGTGGATGGGGACACACCTAGGAGAAAGTCATCTCCCAGAAATTACAGGCCTTCTCACATGCTGCCAGGCAGGGAACCGTCTTAGCAGCAGGAGGTGTTGCCAGTGTCAGGATTGGAGTTTCCTATAGCAAAAAAGCCCCAGGCTTCAGGTCTTGAAAGAGCAGCTGCAAGGGGATGGGCAGGCAGGAAGAGGCCTTCCTGGGACTTCTGCCAGCCCAGGCCTTGAGCCTGGCCGTACTGCAGCCCTGATCCTGCCTGGCCCTGGGCCCCCACAGCCACCAGTAGACATCAGAAAGATATTTTGAATGGTATCCTCCCTACTTTACAGCCTTAACCCTGCCAGACAGACCCTGCGCCCTCACCCTGGTCTGCTAGGGAACCACTAAGCTTTTTCCCTGATGTGGGTTAGTAATTTTGGCAGAAAGAGAATTCATTTAGCTTGAGCCCTGTCACCAGAGGTTATACATACACTCCAGGAGTGCTGCAATTGTGGCAGAAATTTGTCATGCCTACAGCATGAAAGACTCCCTGGCTTCAAACTGGGCAGGAGGCATTTCTACAAAGTATTTGAATCCTTTCATTTCTTTACACTTGTTTTCTCAGCAGAAATTGCTGGTGCCTGAGGTAAATAGAAAGGTCTTATTCTGTGTACTCTGGTGTCAAAAGAATACATCTACACAGGATGAGATGTAATTTGTAAGCAGGTCATGTTTCCTGCATGGCCCTGGTACCTGCTGATAGCTTATCTAAGAAGACTTTGAATAAAAGTGATGAGAGATGATAGCAAACAGAAGGGAAAATACATAAAGAAACCTGCAAACCAAGGCAAACTGAAACCGCAGTTGCCAATAATATAGAGCTTCAGACTCCACTAGTGAATACTTCTGAAAAAGGTGAGCTTAAATCCTCTTGAACACATATCGAATAACATCTGAACATAATTTCTGAAGATATATTGCTTTCCAGACTTGAATGAAATATCCCTTTACAGAAGGGTATTAGGTGACCTAGTATTCAACAGTTCCTCTTCGCATTTCTGTATTATTATTCAGTCTTTGGAAAAGGACATACATGGACAAATATATTTATCTGATTGGCAGGGAGTTGGAAGGACACCCAACTGCTTTCAGCAGATTATTAAACCTGTCAAGTGACCAAGTTTCAGCAGCACAAGGAACCATTAATAGCCATTTAGTAGCAGATCTTGGAAAATTAATCTTGGTTTGACTCAGAAGAGCTGAAATACTTGGATGGCTTTAACACCTCTCAAATTATTCTAATTAGATCCCCAGGTATATGATTTCCAATTGTACTTTCATATAATTAAGTTGTACCAGTAACTCCAAACTTAACCTAGTCTAGAATACCAAGAGAAAAGAGATGTGTTCTGAGGACAAAACAAACCAAGTCACATAGACCTGAAGAAAAAGAAAGAATGAAAAGAAATATAAAACTGTGATTTGATAAAAAGAATGCTCCTAGGCTATAATTGAGTAGTGTCTTTGGATTTAAATGTGCTATCTCAGCCCTTTTCAACAGCATCAATGTTAACTCTATCAGCATTTTACAGAAATCCACCAACAGCTAAAGTCTTTAAAACATAATACACTGAATGTGTGCAGCACTAGTTTCTGAGCTGTTGTTACAGTATCAGTCAACTCAAAGATGCTGATGCATGTACAATACAACAACAATGGCATATCAGTGCCAGACAAGCTAGAGAGTCTTAGACTAAAGTGAATTGTCATTATCATAGGCTTAGTCTCCTGTGTAGCACTGAACCTGAAGCTTCAGTCAGTAATTTTTAGCAGTAGAGGAAATCATCCTTGAATCATGTACAACGGAACACTTTTAGAAAAATTGCCTCTGAGTGTTGCAGAAGAACATATGCACATTTACATAGGCATGTACCATTAGTTGCTGTTACTGCATCATTGAATATAAAAGAAAATATACTCCAGTTATCTTAGCTTTAATTTGTAATATAAAAGAAAATGTCATAAAGATATCCCTTTTCTCTATGCAATTTAACTCCACTCAGAATGCCTTAGTTATGGCTAGTTTTGTATTAGTACAGGTGGGAGAAATAAGATTTGAAGAACTGGCTCTAATACAAGCTCTATGCTATTGGGAATATTCTGCAGAAGTAAACTAGCAATAGATATGTATAAAATAAGAGATATTCCAGCAAACAGATTCATTTTATCACTCTGTACATAAAATTTTCCTGGTGCCTTATAAATGAACCAAGACTATGACTTAACATTACAGACTTTTTATAGACTATTTGACACAAATAATCTCTGGCCAATTGGAATTCATCTGATAAGGTACACAGTACAACAGACCATGACACAGGCAGAAAGGCTACCATGTGCTGAAAGTGAACTTAGGGTTGCATATAAGCATAGATTTAAAATATCTATTCTTAAGATCTAACTCAGAACCAGAAAACACTAGATGTGTCTGAGGACCTGTGACTGCAGCCTAATCAAACCCTGCATCTGCATATAAGTTAGATTTCAGTGAATCACTAAAACATCTAAGTTTGCATGGTTTTGTTTTATTTGCATAAGGCTGTTATTCTCATTTTATAATGATGAAGCTATAAAATATTTGTGAAATATAAATACTGAGAGCTGTGTCCCTGTTTGACAATATATTCTGAAAAAAGATTAGACCTGCAAAACATGCATTCTTTGCACAACCAGTCATACAGATTTTCTAATGCCACCTTTCAGCAACACAGGACTAGCCAAAGTCTCTTATCATTGAGCTTCATATAAAACCAAACAAAACCTTTGAATGTCTGCAAAAAGTCACCAAAAGATGTCCCAAAGTCCCAGATGAGAAAGGAGTACCCCAAGTGAGAACTCTAGACCAGTAGAAAACAAAGGCTCCAGCACCCAGGCAGAGTAAGATGGGGCTGAGCTTGGTCTCAAGACGATATAGCAGAGTCAACTTCAGTGGTAGAGATGTAATTCTTTAGTTAATAACTGATAATTCAGATTGTCCAGAAAACATTCTACTGCAGTCCCATTGCTGGTGATGTGCAGGAACCTCAGTTTAAGATTGCGTTTGAATATCTAACTGTAAGTAGGATGCATACTTGTTACTGTAGTACATAGTTTATTGAAAAAATCATGTTACAATGTTTATTAGTATTCTGAGTCTGAAATTCAACCCAATAATTAAGAAAAATATCATAGCTTCAGGACTTCAGTTTTCATCTTTGGGATTTTGTTTAAAGGAGTTTTAGAACATGCTTTTCCAAAGCTGATTCTGATCAGTAGCTGGCTCAAAGGAAAGAGTTCTTCAGGTACGCATATTTATATCCTGCTAAAGATCAAGCTTACTTAATAAATATTGAGAATCCTAACAGAGGAGTGATCAGTTAGGAAAATCCTGGCTGTAATGTTTTGAAGAACTGTTGTGTCTGTATGTCTTGTGCTGAGAATCATCTTCTCTGGGAATGCCTTCTGTTCTCAGGTTTCTTTTAGGCATGAACCAAGGCAGAAACTGAAGAAGCAAGAGCTTTACATAATGAAATCTCTCATATCAAAAGCAAGTGTTTCTGCTTGTGTTGTTGATTAAAGTGCTAGCTTAATGTCAATCTTTGTTCATCTAAACGACCACCATCTCCCTCTGAGTGACTGACTATATACCTCAGGGAACTACATTGCAGCCTGTGCTGATTTACCTGAGCTCACCTGTCTGAGGAATGTCCATTGGGACCTGCTTATGAGACTGATAAGCCCATAACAGGAAGGCTGTAGATGAGTTAAAACGAGTTCTAGTGTAATCTTATTTTATGTGACCTTTTGTTGTGCCTTAGTTATATAATTCTCATGATGTACTATAGAGATTCAAATGGCTGGAAAAGAGTTGAGAATCACAAGGTCCTCCATTCAACAATTATGAGAATAGAAATGTGATACGTTCTCTATTCTTCTTTAGACAGCAGAAGCAGTTTCAGAGGAACTGAAATACTGAAATAAGCCATGATACTTTTTGTCATTCAGTTTACTCAGACTTCTGTTTTTTTTATTTCAGAGTGGTTCAGAAGATACTTGCATATACAGACAAGATACTTGCATGTGCAGTGTCTTCTCTCTCTCATATTTCTTTCCCTGTTTCCTCATCCATGAAACACTTTGATACTTTTTAAAAATATATATCTGATAAGTGGTTATTTTCCATTTATCTGCGCTTCTCTGAACTTAGTAGATTTACCTCAGAAATACCTGACTCAAAGCTTTAATCTGAAGCTTGTAATCCTTATTTTTAAAATACCCCAGTATTAATTGTATCATTGTGAACATATTTTTTTCGATTAAAGTGTCCAGAGAATTTGTGCTATATCAGCTAAGCAAAATAAAATAAATATTAGAAGAAACTATGGAAGATACTGACTCAGAAAATATCAAAAAGCATGCATAAAAGAAGTTTAATATGTGACTAAGTGAGGGGAAAAAGTTTAACCATGTATATTACACAAGTTTACAGCCATAATGCTAGATTATGTTTGCAACTATATAAATAATTAGAAATTGTTTCTGTCCTGGTCTATCTATAATGAAAATAATTTGATCAACTTTTTAAAGCCTAACTATTGCAGAAAACAGGACCCAAAGACTGTTCTTCCTCATTTCTGTCTGAATTTAGTTAACCTACTAAAGGAGGTAGAGGAGTTAGGAATGAAGGACAGAAGTTGAACTTGGTAAAAAAGTGTTTGGTGGGAAGTGTTGTTTCAATCTTTTTTTTCTTTGTTTCTCACTACCCAAATGTACTTTAATTGGCAATAAATTTAATTTTCGCCACAGAATTGCCACTGGTAGAAATATTCAGAGGCTACGCAGACATCACAGATGATTTAGAAATAATGAAATGAAACAGCTATGGACAGAAGATAGCCTAGGTAACAGAGCAGAGATTCTCTCATTCAATAGTAATTTTTGTGTCATCCTCCGGAAAATAAGCAACCCATTGTAGCTGGCAAAAAGTATGATCTACAAAATTTTCCTACAAACATGAATTTAATTCTGTGTCACAACTAGCTTGGATATTATCCCTATCAGCTTTGTCAGCAACTCTCTTTTAGACTGAATGTATTAACTCAGATCTGCTCTTCTCTCTTCTATTAGACTGGGAATAGATGAGCCTGTGTCAGCTACTATGGTCATGATACTAATTTCAGAATAATGCCTCCAAATTCCATATGTAATTTTACAGCCACATGAAAACTACATTTACATTAGATGCACAATTTATTTTTTTACACATTTTTCTTCTCAATTATTATTCTACATTACACTGTTTTCAGTTGAGAAGAATTCAAAAAGAGTGTAAAACTTCTTAGCATACACATTCAACCATCATTGATTAATGCTAGGATTTTAACAAGACAGAAATGTAATCTTTTGCAAAACAAGATATCAGGATACTTCTGCAAACATAATTTAATTTAAATTTGATCATCATTCACTCTTGATTGCAATTAAAATTTTGCTTATTAAATACCATCTGTTTTCTAAACATCAAAGAGTAGTCTGTAAAGATCCCTCTAAAGGAAAAAAAAACAACACAACAAACCAAGTAAAACTTGTGCCAGCTTGTTTATCATTGCTTTGCACACTGGATTTTTAACCCCGTACAAAAGAAAAAAAAAAAGACATCTTAAATGTACAGCCAAAGTGTATTTACAATCTTAATAATCTAATCCCAGAATTAGTCCAGTCTGTGTAATTAGTATTACATAGAGAAAGTGGTAAGAAACAAAGAATGCAATTATAGAAAACAGTCACAATAATATATTTAAAATTACTGTACAAAAAAATTCCTGGCATTTGCCTCTTCCTCAGGTTTTACACTTACTCTTCCACTGCCCTTCTGGGTCTCAAAGTCAATTGCCTCAGTTTGTGGATGGGTGTGGTGAGATGTCATTTTGAGTCTTGAAATAGAATATGAGGAATATGATGCTGAAGTTGACACCTTCCTATTGCAGAGCAAGGAAGAAACTTTGGGATTTTTTATGTTTTGTACCATGCTTTTCACCCTGATCTTTTTTCTGTGATCTGCAGCTCCATGTTACATTCAAAGTTACTACTAATGGACTAGTTTTACCTATGTTAAACATTTAATTTTTGTTCTCTTTATTCCCTAAAACTAGCTTTTCCCAGCTCTGGGACTGTACTTCTTTAACTGGTCATTGGAGAGCCATTTATAGCCACATGTCCTCCAATGCCAGTCTCTGCCTTATCTCTTACTATCCCATGCCCATGCTCCTCTACACTGCATCCTGTGCTTTTCTTTCACAGGTCTTTCATACCAAGCCTGTAGTCCTCCACATTATATCATTAAGTTAAAGATTTGCATGAGTTTGCTAAATGCTTAATTCTTCAAAGAATAGCTATATTGTCTTGGTTTCCTGCACCAGAGTTTTTGTTTGTGATAAAAATGTATCACTCCATTAATTCCACTGCAGTTGTGACGATTCACACAACCTGTGGGTTTGTCTTGGTAAACAGAAACATCTTTGAAGTTAGAAACCCTCTTTTTTGTGCATTCTTTTCTAACTTTTGCTCTTCCTTTCAGATATTTACTTTTCTTCATATGCACAGTGAGATTTAATATCAATTCTGCATCTAAAAAACAAAGGTCATCCTTTACTTTGTGCCCTTAATCTACCTCAGGATATATTTTAGTACACTATGGGAACAGTTAGAATGGCCTGAAGCAGCACCTTTCGACACTTCTACAACTTACTGGAAAAAATTTATAGGACTCTCAAGTATCTATCCAGTCAGAAGCTGGATAAGTGAGTTCTTACAAATATTTAAATTATAGCAGAGATTTGATCAAGAAAAAAAATGGGACAATCCTGTGTATGTGTGAAACTAGGAAAATCCACTTTCAAAAATTGTTGCATTTACCAGGCAGTAAACTTGAATCTCTAACATTTCTGGCCATTGCATTCTAATCCTCCTGCCCTTACCTGCAGTTTTCCCAGAGACGCAGTGTTACACTATGTATAACCAGGTTGTGCTCACCACCCCATCAGTGGGGCACATGACGTGATGCTTTGCTGATGCACAAAGAATATGCATATATTTTACATTTTTTGCTGTAGTTTAGTGAAATAACCTATTATTTGCAATTGAGATAAATTAATGCTTTACTGTTAACAATGCTGATGTTTCTACATTGATCTGACACTAGCTTCATGGAACATATTTATCAAAACTTGGTTAGTCTGTAAATATGGTAAAATAATAACAGAAAAGAAGTAATCACGTCACTATATTAATTAATTTGAGATTTGAACCATTTAAGTGTCTAAATATTTAAATTATCTGGTATATTAATTTCATCAAAAATTGAACTATACTGGAGCTTTCTGTATCTGTAATCCAAGGGGAAAGACACAAGGACAAAGAAAAGGAAGAATGTGAGCAGCATCTATAGGAAAAGTTAACAAGGGATGGTCAGGATTCTACTGATTAGGAGGCTCAGGTAGGATTTGGAAAAGAGAAAGAGGTGAATGTAGGGAGTTATTTAAAACCAGTCACTTCATGAAGAATGAAAAAAATGTGATTTATACAGAATGAAGCAAGCCACATATTGAGCTTCCTTAAGAGACAAAAACTTCTTTTTTATTCCTTTGTACAGTACCTGAAACAATGGTGTCATCTGATAGGACTCAACGACACAGGTGTAAGACTGCAGTTTCCTAACAGATCTGGCTCCAAGGCTCCTTCTTTAAAAACTTGCCACAGCATTTCCTTTCTATACAATCATCTTGTAACTCAAAGATGTCAATGGTATTTTGATGCCACTCTTTTACCATCAAGCACCATAAAAAAACCCCATCACCTGGTCTTCTGCAAGTAGTGTACAACTACAAAAAAAAACCCAAACCAACAAACCCAAAACAGGCATCTAGCATAAACTCTTAGGTCCATTCTGAATTATTAGGGTTAACTAATAAAAATGAACTTGCATGTCTATGTCTGATTCCAATGAGATGTTTGGTAGTGGGAGATCCTGTGGCACACATACCTGATACTAATGACAATGGGGGCCATAACCTGATGATGAGAAGAAACTGAATTATGTTTTGAATTATCTCTGCCTCTACACTTCAAAGAACAACTCAAACTTTAGAAATTTGAAAAAAAAATCAAAAGCAACCAAATTAACAAAACACCTCTTCTCAGCGTCTGAGGCCAGAAAATAAAGAACATTAAGAAGTTTATTAACATTCTTCATAATTTCAAAATGTGAACTACTTGACTATTCTGGCCTCATACACCTGTATCTCAGGAAAAGAACAACTTTAAAGAATGTTTGCTGTTTGATTGAGAAGTATATATGTGAGTGTGCATGAGCGTGTGAACAGGTGAGTGTGAGAGCACATGTGCAAGAGAGGAACAGACGGGGATTCTGAAAATCAGATTCTAATACAAAGTCTCAGAATAGTGAGCTGCTCTGTGGATTTTTGAGATTCTGTGGCCTGACATAAGTAATTTTGCAGGATAATTATATCTGCAGTTAGAAGGGCTTTTCTGACAATAAAAAATTACTTTATTTGAAGTTTATTTCTTAAAGGTCTCATTGTAGTACTTTTTCACAATATTACTAAAGACACTCTTTGCTTGAACCCTGATGATAAGGGATTGAGAACTGACTGACAGGAAGAACAGCAACTATGAAAAACATTCCAATAAAAAGATACTGTATAATTTTGATCTCAAATGCAAATGCTAAAAGTAGCTAAGATAACTCTGTGAAATCAACACCTAAAGCTAAGGTCCAGTCATCAGTTTCACCACTGAATTGTCTCTCATGTTGAATGAGAAGATACATTGAAAATATGTAAGAGAGATGTATTTTAATAGCGAAAGCAAAAGGAGATAACAGGACATTTCTATGTTTGCACTTTATTTTTACAGAACAACCTGATTATTAAATGGGTATGGTCATGCTAAATCAGGGAAGTTAAATCAGGAATATATGAGGACTCATTTTTGTGGAAATTAAAAAATATCAATAAACATTTAGAGTAATCTAGGTTACCTTTCGTAGCAGTCATCTCCTATTCATTCAGGTTCTGAATATTTAGTTCTAAGATGAAGTTTTAGTGAAGTGTAACCTTGGGTCCTGAAATATAGAGCAACATTTCAGTCTCCAGAATTTCACAACCAGAAGTGGCCTTTTGATCTCATGAACAATATCCGAGGCACCAGAAATGGCTTATGCTCTTCTCCAGTCACCTGTGAGTGAGAAATAGGGTTTAGAAATGTTCCTTAAGAGATGTAAAAAATATTCCCACTGGACTGACTCTGAGATATAAAAATTCCTGTTAAATGCTGAGTGTTCCCAGTAGAATAAGAATCATCTGGCTTCTTCAACTTGCCCAAAAGGAAGATAATCCTTTTAGATATTGTGGGTTTTATTATACACTAGTACTTAACAATTTAGCTAACACAGCTCTAAATTCAAGCAAAGGTATTACAAAAGCACTTGATCTACAAAATACACTTCAGTCCTTATTACATTCGGCTTTGTAAAATGCACTTTTAGCAAATTTTTGTACCATACAGAACCAGACATCTGTAAACTGGTTAATTAATTAAAATGTGTGTAAAATGTAATGGAAAAAAAGGTGCGCTGGGTTTTGCACTTTCCTGTCCCTTCAACCTAAGCTTAATTCTTAGATAACATGACTTAGGTTGCAGGCTGGCTGGCTAAAACTACTGAAGTTCTGCACTGAGTGTGTATGCTGACATTAGATGAAACTTCTGAACTGAAACACCGATGTGTTTACAAATCTAATTTAACCAGAGACTCACATTTTCTCCACCTGCCTTAAAAGACTTAAAGGTCTTGCCTGGACGTCTGTTTTCTCTGCTGTCCTTGATACAGCAGCAAGGCGCTCTGGAAACAGTCTGACTTGAATCACGTCTTTGTTGCTGTGATACAGCTTTCCTGGTTTCCACAGAGGAGGAGGGGAGGGGAAAAGAGTGAATGAAGTCTTAAGGGCATCTGATATCAAGTAAAGGAAGAAAAAAGGAAAACCCATAAGAATTGGAAACACTTGGCTTCATTCATAGTTAAGGTAGGTTTTCATAATGACACTGATAATAGGTACAAGAAAACGATGTAAAAACAGCAGTATACCACAGAAATTTCAAACAGGTAGATAATTGTAATTCCTTAAAATATTTGGTGCAACTAGCATAATATTAAAGTTATAAGCAATGCTAAGTTTAGAGTTGAGTCTGAATCATTAAATGCATAGTTTTTTTTAAATCAAACACCAGCCATATAATTTATTTAGCTTGTCCAATTCCCTCTTTCCTTCATTAGCTGTTTTTGGCATGGAGTTCATCTACTCTACTGAAATAAAGTTTTTAAAATATTTTCCATTGATGTGCTAGTGTATACTAGCCAAAAACAAAGCAGTCAAACTTGTTCTGTGCCTCCAGCATTAAAATTAGCTTTAAAGTACTTGAGACAAGAGGCAAATTTCCTAATTTTACAACTGATTTGGAATAATAATATTAACAGAAAAATAATTGATGTTGTATAAAATGCAGTGGAATTGCCCTGTATTTATTTTTACATATAATTATTTGGGTTTTTGTCCAACACATCGAATAAAAAGCTACTACATATCTTTTATTCACACAATGGATACACTAAATATGAAAACTCAGCATCCATTGTTTTTTGTTTACTACAACTCTTTCCAGATGAAATTTTATTGTCCTATCTTTTAATTTCATTTGAAGGGCACTTCATAATGACTGTGCCTGACAAATACTGATTAGGTATTGGAGTCTTACTATCAACAGTAGAAAAGCTTAGCATAAAATCATCATATAATACATGATCATAAATATGAAATATGTCAGCACTGAGAACCTTAAAATGAATGATCTGTTTTTATCATGTGAAAATAACTAATGTTACCTGTATCCAATGTATTATACACCTATATATATAATGTATATCACATTTTAATTTTTTTTCTAATGTTTGCATATTTCTTTCTACTAATATGCAACTCGGAAATCTTTTATGGGTTTAGTTATAAATTCTGTTTTAAACTGCTTTCTCTTTATAGTAGATAGTAGGATATTTGGGGTTTTATTCAGGCAAAGTTATTATTTTCAAAAGCCTTCTCAATTTTTTTAATAACAAAAGCTAAAAAACTGAGGAGTTACATAATTTTGTGCTGAAAAAAACCATGGAGACTACAGGGAGCTCTTTTTCCTCCCCTTCACTTTTTGAAGGCTGTTTTTCTTCTATGGTTGCTTCTAACAGTGTTCAAAGAGTGAAATAGGTTTTGCTATTTCTTTTAGTAGCTGCAGGTAGCCCTCAGGTCACATGGCACCATCCCAGATCCAGTTTTTCAGTCCAGAATCAAACAAGTAGTGGAAGATTTTAAATATTAATAGATGGATTTTTACTTCAGCAGATAAAGGTAAGCTAATACTAGAAACTAAATACACTAATAACAAAGACAATTCAACTACCCCACTAGCTACCAAGGAATAGACTCTTTCCTTAATTGTCAAAATCAAAATTAGATGACTTTCAGAAGGCTCTGTAGCCAGGCTCCTGAAGGAGAGCAAAAGTTTAGGGTGGGTAGGACACATCTGAGCCACACAGTACAGCCCAGATCCCTTCTTTAGCCCCATGTAATAGAAAAATGAAAGCTCGGTGCTGCAGAGAGCAAGAGAAAATGGTTTGACCTCAATAATTTTTACCTAAGTGTGGTGTATATCTGTCTGTCAGTCACCTCCCCACAGGCAGGTGGGGGTGAATGCCCACCCCTGCAAACTGTGAGGACAAGTGGCACCTTCCTTACCCTATGCCTGTCCTTCCCCTCTCCTCACACACTCTGCCACTGCTGGTAATCCCTGCAGCTGGCTTTCCCCTTGGAGGTTGACATCCCTGAAGCACTGCAAGCTGCTACCACCTGCCACTGGCAAGGGGTATGGAGAGGCATCTGAGAGCCACCAGGGGTCCATTAGCTTTGGCAGCCACTAGCAGGACTTTGCTACAGGAAAGGTAGGCTGGTGCCTGTAGCCAGAGCTCAAAACAAAATGGGTAAGTGGGGAAGGGTTTGGTATCCAGCCCCTTCCCAGGGCACCTACTGGAAAGACTCGGGAGCAGGATGCCAGACAGCGTCTTGACAACTCGATGTGGCACGACGCCATGGAGGAAATAGGGAAAAATAGCTCTGAGGAGCAGACAGACTCAAGGGCCAATTCCTTTAATCCTTTTGCTAAGGTATCTTCTTACACTTCCTGCAAAAGAATAAAGGAGTGACAGAACATTTATACAAGTAAGGTAGACCTAATTCCACATGCACACTATATGTTTAACCTAGATTAGCCCTATTTAATCTTCTTTTTCATGTTCTGTTTTTCCTTTTCATTTTACTCGGTTCCAAAAAGCTGCCTGTTTCCTTTCTTCTCCCATAAGATAAACAATAAAATGGACAAAAGATAAACAACAAAAAAGAACAAATTGTGCAGTGTTGGCAAAATGTTCTCCATAGGAAAAATTCTTACTGATTGCAAGAGACAAGAAATTTCAATTGGATCTTTGCCTGAAGAAATAACAGAGAATTAAACCCAAATAAAATAATCACATAATACAAGTTCTCACAAGTGGAGAAATTAAATTCTGTTTCAATTCTCACATTGACAGCAAAGTCTTTGTCCCTTTGATGGGAAATAGGAGCTTTGCCATTGATTTTCAATGAAGCCAAGATTTCACCTCAGGGCATTTTCTCTCATATCCTATTTATTATCTCTTTTCTGTAGCACATCACATAAGTATCAGCTAATGCTTACAGCATAATGAATAATCATGTATTCTGAGACCAGATATTACCTTCCATTGTAGGCTTATATATATAATGTAGTTTTTATTTCTAGAGGGATTATAACATTTTAAAGAGGAAAAAAAATAAGCCAGATGAAATCTGGCATTGAAATTTACAGGAACAAATTCTGATTGTCAAATCCTTTCCACTGTATATGGTCAGCTGCTGACTCTGTCTTTTTCCAGATTTTCCATTGTACTGCCTTTAGAGAGAGAATAAATACTCATCTAGTTGAAAAATTAAGAGCTAAATTAATCCAAATAGTTTAACGTAATATGGTAGCCTTCTCATGCACGTGAAAATTATGGAGCTTTAGAAACATGCCACAATTGATGAATTGCAGTTTTAAAAGAAAGCGTGATAGACTTCAGGGTTTATTATGATAGTAACAAGTCAGTACTTCTTTGCTGCATTTAAGAACGCTTGTCAAAAATCTATGCTTCTATTGAGCAACAATATCTTGAAGAAGGTAGTAAGACTGAACGTTTTGGGGGAGACACTGCTGGACTCTCAGAGGAGAGCAATTTTTGAATTGTTTGCAGTGTATTTTGCTGTACCACATATGGCCCTAAAGCTGTGAGTAACTTCTTATACTGTAAGTGGAGAGCAGCTGCAAGCTTCTAGCTTAAAGCTAAGATGAAATATTTTAAGATCTGCAGATGTGTCCTGGGAAACTCAGTTTCCATAACAACAATTTTCGGTGCCATATTTATGAGGCTGGCTGCGCCTCTTGATTTCTGTAGCCATTCACTTGTGGTTGCCAGTATAATACTGTTATTTTAGTCTGGCACTAAATGTTTTATTTGTACTTGTACATTTGCACAGCCAGAGTATTACCAGTGATTTTAGAAGACAGAAAGCATAGTCACAAAAGTGCCTTAAAGCTTTGGTATAGCTGTATGAGAAGGAGGATCGTACTTTCATATTTCACAGGTTAATAAAGTTGGAACATTCCTGTGCCATCGAGATATTACAGTAGAATTAATATTTATGTGCTTAAAATATCAAGCAACCAGGAAATAAATATGGAAATCAGAAAACAAACAGTTTTCTTCTAGGGTTATTAATCAAACCAATCCTAAGAATTCAGCTATTGGAGGAACCGACTTGAAACACAGAAGTGAGATAAATAAGATAATAAAAAATTGTAAATTGTCCTGAGCACAAAGGAAAAAGCAACTCAGACTCAGAGCTTTCTCTTAGCGAGACATATCCCAGGCAGTACCTGGGAGCATTTTCCTTTTGAATGCCAACTTCAGCAGGCACAGACCTTGTAATGTTTTAACTAGAAAAATTATTCTTTATAGCTGCTTTTTATTATAGCAGTACATGACCCCAAATGAGAGTATAATATCAGTATCTCTACTAGAACACAGTGATTCCTTTGCTCTGCTTCTCAGGGCAAAGTGTGCCCTGCCCAAAGTGCAACTGTTAACTGATTATATTATTTCAATTTAGAGGTTTTAATGTAGTCTGGTCACTTTCTTTGCCAGACTTCTGTTAAAGGTGTCCCAGTACAGCTACCTGACTACATCTCCAACAGGTTTCTCCAACTCCTCTTTTTTAATTCAGACTTCACGTATTAAATGCCTTTTTTCTTTCCTGTTTTCTTCTTGTTGGTCCATCTTCTTCTCCTAGTATCTGGTAATTTTGCATATGTTTATTTCTCCCTTCTTGCTTTTACACTTTCAACTTCAGTCATTAACCAGTTTGCCATCTTGGCTTCTTATACATCACTCATTTTCTCTAGATCCTTAGTTTAAAGCCTTTCTCCCTTACCAGGATAAATAAATGAAAAAAAAGCAAAATTTTTGACAAGGTGGCTACTCCAGACCACATCAGGAGAATATTATTTGGAACTTCCTTCCTGCAATATGTTTGTGTGTCTGTGACTGAGCTAAAAGAGGGAACTGACCCTTGACAGAAACAGAAGAACTAATTGTCCAGAGCTCACATTTAAAGAACCTCTGCTTAGAGGTGAAGGAAAATACTGACAGTTTGCTGAGCAGCTGAATTTCTTGATAAACTTATTTGTTAGTCTCTAAGTCGAAGTATTTTAAAAAAGAAAGAGCTTCTTGTGGTTTCCCTTACCTATACAATATTAGATGAACTTGTTGAGTACAAAAGATACATAGAGTCATCCAAAAACAGTGCTTGCATATTCTATAAAGTTGCCAGCAAGCTAAGTGTGTTTGTGGGAAAGACCTATTAAAATAGAAAAAAGTTATGAAAGAAAACAAGAACTGGATTTTAATAGTAAATGGCCTTCAGGAAAGTTAGTTACATCATTTAATTCACTCTTGGGCACCCATAGACACTAATATAGTCTATTTGATATGAGACTTAAAAACAAAATGGGACAAAGCTGAACAAGGAAAATGTAATTTTGCCAGTCTAAATTGAGGGTAATGGAAAGGATACAAATGCAATCAAACAGGGAGCAGTGATGAGTGTGAGAAAAAGGTTAACCACTTCTGCCTTTTTTCCATTTCTAACATTCTGCTACTCAAATTCAAATATTTTACTTCTCCTTTGAGCCCACATTGAATAGAAAGTATGAACATCAATAAACAGCTGGGAAATTCAAAACAACATAAACAGAAGCAGGTCATGTAGTATTTCCCATAGGAGTCCATCTCACACCAACATCTCTGTTTCTGAATACACATGCCCATTCTGGGAAATATAATCTGATGTATCATTGAAGTGAAAGTTATATTCCTGAAAAGAATGAGACACCAATGGGTTTTGTATGTATCTCCTTGGCTATGAAACGCCTGTTTTGTGTTTACATGGAAGTAAATAAAAAATCCAAGATAACTGTTTAAAAATGAAGAGTTTAGGTGAAAAATCTCTTTTTATTAAAAGATGGAAGAACATTTTAAATTCTGAGTTTTAGCTGTTACAGATCTGACGTCTGACAATGAATTAAGAACAGAACAAAAAAGAATGAACTTGGACAATGTCGATAGCCTCAAGAATGCTGGAGTATATCTGGGAGCTGAACACAGTTTACATTCTCCATGATTAAGTGATAAAACTCTTTAGCATATCCAGTGATACTGAATACAATAGAGCCAATGGCAAATATATTTTTATGATTTGGGCAGCTACATAAGAAGTAAACTTAGGCCAAAAGAACTAGATTTAAGGCAAAATTATTATTCTTGCCTGCTAATCATCCACAGTTAAAAGTACTCTTGTCAATACTTCGGGCCAAACAGTGCCCCTTCAGATTCAATTTCAATAGGTCACAAACAAAAAATAACATTGTAATTCTTTTCTCAATTATTGGAAATAATTTTTAAGGAACTTATAGTGTGTTAGATGCCTTCTTATTTCTGTCCCATATCATTGATTATAGTATGGTAGGGTATTACTTTAAAAATAATTAAAAAACCCAATACCAAACAACTTTTCAGAAATAAAACCTTCAGAAAGTGCAACTCTCCTCAACAGTAACCAAGATAAAAGGAGAGCTGTTTTCACAAGTCCTAGCTAGCAGTTTGCAAATGTGCAATTAAAATTCTGGCTCTTCTCTAATTGTGGAGCACTTAAGTTAAATGGCCTTAATAGACATATAATGATGGCTTTATAAACCTACAGTTACTTATAATCTAATTTCTACTTTAAAATGCACCCATTAAATTCTGATTATGATCTTTATGTAATTTAGCAAGACAGTTAATGAATGCTTTGTAAAACTAAGCAGCAATTATTATCAAAGACAAGTGTTAACTATATAGATTAACATGTTATTAATGTGAATTAGCTTTTTGGATTAAATAGTGAAATTTGCGCTTAAAGTCTATTGGAGTGAATGTGGATTGAAATGTTATACATGTTTGTAATGGAAACTTTATGGAAGCCTAAAGGAGAAAAAGGTGCTTAATGCAATTTTTCATTAGAGTATCTATTTATTGAAGCTCTGATCAAGTTACAGACAACTCAGAAAGCTAACTGTATAATAAAAATTCTTAGTTATTTAAAAACAATTCTCTCATGTTTATCAACAGTGGTCCTCAACCATTAATCTTCTGGAGTTTTCCAGATAGTTCTAGAGTTCTGGGTTACTGAGATTTCATCGCATTATATTATGATTTGTAACAAGACTATGTACCTAGTTTAAATCTTGTGTAAATGTCCAGGTAAAGGGTACTTTTACCACTTAATCTGAATCAATATTAGTTATGTCAATGACTGAAGATTACAGAAATTAGAAAATAGAATATGTATCCAGAATTCAATCTTAACATATCTTAAGTCCTGTGTCAAGTCTCTTATTCCCTCCACTGTCCCCACCACCCAAAAGTACTGTTTAAATGACTGTTTCCTCTTAAAAACATCTGGGAATAATTAGCCTGTTTTATTCTAGATATACTTAGAATCAAAATGTTTTAATTTAAAATATGTAAGAAAAATTTAAACCCTTTGAAGTACTTGAGTGAGAATTTTTCCCTTTGTAACATCGTTTTCCATTGAGATCAGCTAAAAATAACATCAGTATATCTAATATACCTTCCATGGAATACATTTTGAAACAGAATATTTTGACAGCAGTTTTGGTTAGGTTATTTCATAATAATCTATGTGTCATAGGGAAATGAATATTTGCAGTTTTGCCACTTAATATTTGTCTGTTATTATAGCTTATTGATATTTAATAGAAGTTTTGAAATGTGATTATTTTCATGGTTGTGTTGCTATTATGCACAGTTTTCCTTTTAAAAGTTCTGAAAATGCAACTCTCTTCCTCTCTTCATTCACAGCATATTTGTAAGAGTTGAAATTTGCCATAAGATGGAAATCTTATTAAGTCTTGCTTCTACTGCTCTGAATTATTTTTAACAATAGAGTATGAGAAAAGCCTGAAGCGATGTAATCCTTGCTTGTTATCACCAAGCAGACCAGGTCGCCCTTACTTAAAAAAAGCCCCAAACCTTCTAAAACTGAGTTCTATTCTAGCTTTTATCTTATGTTTTGGAGAAAGTCCTTTCTATACCCATCCTGATTTGTGAGCATCTGATTTATAACAGAGAACAGCTGATACTTCAAAACGTTTATGAACTTTTGACATATGTATTTTCAAATAATATGGTCACAGACCAGGGATGGATGATACTGTCTCACCTAATGTCAGATCAAATATCATGGATCAAGATTTATGTTCAATTTATATCATAACCAATGTTATGACAGAACTGGATATGATGCCCTGACTTTGAAAGCTTTGCTGCCACCTATTTTGAAGAAACTGGTTTCAAATGAATTAGATTCTCTTAGCATCTGCAACAGAATACATAGCAACTTTCAAAGAAAAAATATGGTTACAAAGCTAGAAAATAGTTTTAATTTCAGAGTTAATTGTCCTAAGGTCAGAAAAAACAGCAAAAGCCTTCAAAATATTAAATCAAAAGCTTCAGATTCACTGATGGCTGAATTAAAGTATTTGGATTAAAGAAATGGATTTTTTTTTTTTTTTGTTTGCAAACTTCAGAATGCTATTGATTCATTCTTATTCAAATTTGACTTTATAACATTAAAATTAATTCAATAAGATCACAAAACATTATCTTTTCAATATTAATGTGAATTTGAAAGACAGAAGAGAACAAGGCACAAATTTAGTGCTCAAACTTCCTTCGTCTTTATTTTATGATGATACCTCTGTTTCTAGGCTATGATGTGGGACTTGCTAAGAAAATAAAATTTCACATTATTACTCAATATCAGTATTCAATTTCTCAAAAGAATTTGAAGCAATCAAGGATTTCAGAAAAATATCTTAAGTAATATATTTAAGGTTGACACTAGTGATTGCATTACTTCACTGACTTTTTAGAGTTAATTTATTTTCTAGTGTTGCACACAGTTATGCCTGAGCTTTTGTGGGATTGTGGTGTTTTTCAGTTTTGTTTTGGCTTTTTTTACTTTCCTGTTTATTTTTAACTCATATAGCTATTGAATTTTGTATGTAACTATGTTTGTCTCTACAAGAATTATAGATAGGTGGGCTACTATAAAAAGCCTTACTGATATTTTCTGATGTTTATATTCTAGATCTTGGAACTCTGCTCTTAGATCTCTTAGCTAGAGCCAAGTATAAGACAGAGCAGTTTTCCAGAACTGCTGAAACACATTTCTTGATCTGCAAATTATTTTTTTCTGTTATAAAATATCAATATACTTTAGCTGCAAAGAATTTTTGTTTCCTTTCATTTTGTGAAAGAGATGATTAAACGTCCAGTGTTAAGATACCTTGATGTTGACTACATACACTTTTTACTCAAAAAAGGATGTATGTGAAGATGTAGTGATTACATATCATGAATAACCAAATCTGATTTTACAGTCATTGAACTTTTTAAAGTCATGCCTCTTCTTTCCTATCTGCAGAAGTAGCATGTCTCTTTCAAATTTTGGTACAGTAGACAGACAGACTAGAATGTATTGTTATCACAGCATGGAAGGCTTTATTTTCCTTCTGTTGTAATGGAAAGCCCAAAGACTTCAGGAAACAAAAATCAGTAATTAAGCAGTTCTGTTTAAAGCATTATGAATCGACTATTGTTATAATGGAATGGACACGAACAAAGAACAAAAAAGTCAAAATTTCAATGAAAATAGCTCTCACATTATACAGACTTATGCCATATTTCATTATACTTTTAAGAACTCTTCAGTAGCATTCTGCAAATAAAAATTATACATTTCTCCATGGAAGCAAAGTCCTTGAAAGTACTTATTCATGGGTATTTGGGGATTATGACTTGTCAGCATTTGTGAGTGTTACCCAGGTAAAAGCCCTCAAAGATACCTCAGCATTTCCAAGCTGGTAATGCTCAGCTTTAACGCATACTAACTTCATTCTTCCTAGCATCTGAAACAGCTGTTAAACTGTCAGTCTTTGTGAAAGCATCATCTGTTTCATTCTGCTTCTGCATATGAGCACTCAACTACTTTTTAGGATGATTACTTAAGATCAGGGGGCAGTGTGCAACTTCTTAAACATCTAGTATCTAAAATAATCTTCATACTTGATAGGAATATGTTCAAGGACATTGAAACAGATGTTTTAAGAAAGAAATAATCTAAACTGCTAAAATTTTACATAGCAATGTTTTAAATTGAAGAAAAGTTAGAAGGGTTTCACACTTTTTCATCACCTGTACCAATCCAAAGACTGGACTGCTGCTGGTATGGAAACCAGTTATAGGTAAAATACTTTCTTGTTCATCCATGCATTTCATATCATGACCACCAGACTTTACTGGTACAAGGGTCTGTGAATATATAACTGTGGATCAGCTAGGAAAACAGTTGACAAAAATCAAAGTACATAGGATAAGATTTCATTCAGTTTCTTGAGACTTGCATTGTCTGAGTCTACTACGCTGGTGCTAACATCAGCAACTGGTTTAACAAATATCGTTTAAAGTGATAAAATCAAGAAAAAATTCTAACACCTGGTACATTTGTAACGTTTTTTTTCTGTAAATTTTCTCTCCCTTTCCCATCATTAGTTCACTGATATATTAACAGTTATGAAAAAACATGTGCTATGAAGCAGTCATGTTTAAGATCTTTTAATAGTGATGTAGTTAGATAACAGGATCCCAGCCCCAGAGATGGGCACTGCATCAGTGCTGTAGAATGTGGAAAACAAAAGAGTATATATGAACTTTAGAAACCTTTTGCTATGCAAGCAAAGCACTAGAAACTTCTGCTGCATGAGAGATTCCCTTCTCTAAAGCAGTGTAAATGGGCTTTTGGTCTCTCGCAGGACATTTTCCACCCTCGTAATGCTGCAACTGAATGTCAGCATCCTTGGGCACAGCACGTTCTCAGCCTTGTTTTTCCTCTGAACCCCGAGGAAATTAATTGTAAACTAGCAAATGTGGAAAATGAATACAAATCCACTCAGAAGTTATAGTAGTCAGAGCTCTCTGTTGATTTTAGTCATGAGAGGTCTGAGTTTTTGACCTGAGGCATGTGAAGCTATGGTATTCCTATGGATGCAGAAAGCACTTCAGTTTGTGTTGTTTTTTTTTTCTACCAGCTTTTGGCTAGAAGCACTTTCACCCTTAGAGAGTGCATCTTGCAATAAGAAAATGTTGTTGAATCTGGTATCTTTTATATTACAGCAAGCCTTTGATGTGTTTTAATTTTAAAATTGGGTTATCCAGTTTAACGCTCATGCCCCCAAATCAAATGTAGAATAACGCCATTCATGTCAGCTCGATATCTTTCAACAGAAATGCATGTGTGCATGCCTGTAGCAGCTGGCTCAAACACTAAACTCAAGCCCACATCATTTTTCTGAACGCTTTGACTTTTTCCTCTACTGTAGGTACAGTTAAATGGCTATCAGTATATTTAACCTTAGAAAAATGCATTGTTGTGCATTCTGTAAAATTTTCACTAAGGATTAGTTTGAAGTTAATTGTATAAAAGAAGAATGTTCAGACAGACTGGATGCAAGGAACAGGGATGTTTGATAAAATCCCTGGCTAGACCACAACACTACTTTCTTTAGCTTAGAAAGCACATGAAAATACAGCATTAACTATATTTGCTACTTTACAATAAGTTAATAAAAAGCCTTCCTTTTACTCTAAGTCTGGGGTAAAAATGTGTGCATTCAAAATGAAAACGAAATTTAAGTTAGTTTACCTCAATTTAGTGAAAATCTGCCATGCACTAATTTTACTTAAAAATGACTGAAGCTTAATTTCCCTTTGCATCTCTAAAATCTGTGTAAAAGTCATCAGTTATTAATTATGGAAAGACTGTAATGAATTATTTATTCTTGTATGAAGTGGCACCATACAAATGTGTGCAAGTGTCTTTTCAGTTGAGCGTATTTCTTGAGTGGCGTGATTTTGTGTATCTCTGTTCTTTTTTTTTTGGTGGTATAAAAACCGCATTTGCCCTTTTTGTTCTTTTTTTTAAGAATAATCTCCATGGACCGATTGAATTCTTAACATCCTCTCTCTTTAGAAGAATATGTCAGCTCTCAAGTGTCCAGTAGTTGTTTTTATCTGATGTGGGCTCTTTAAAACCCACAAGCATGTCTAGGTTATCAGATCTGCTTTAAAATGCTGCCGTTCATCTGTTCAGTTTAATGCATTCTCAGTCGGGAGTTGCTGTATAGGCTAAAGGCTATGCTACACTGCAGCTTAGAAAATGAGAAAAGAAAGGCAGCCAGGCTCAGGCTAACTATACCATTAACTTTCTCTCAGCCTGCAATACATCAACGGAGCATCAGACTTAATCATGTTTTTTATAGCTGCTCTACCACAGCAAATAATGATCAGAGATATTTATTCAGAAAGGAACAATGTTTAGTCCTTTGGAAATTTGCTGTTCTCTTAAGTATAATACGCAGCAATTATAATGCATTTTTTTTCTCTCTACTTTTAAAAAACTCTTCATGCTTTGAAGGGTAGAGTGGAGAGGTGAAGTCTTTGCCTGTAAATGGAAAGATGATGTACCTGACTAACCCTACAGAACATCTAATATAAGTGGTGTAATATTGCCTTTCCTGACAGTGAATATTGTAGAGCCATGTATATTGATTAGCTAGTGATGCAAATCAGCTCTTTTCTGTGTCCTATTGACTGTATCTATTTTGTGCTTGTTACCACCTAATTGGGTCTCAGGGCAGTAAAGTTTGTTTTTAGTTTATAGGCAGTTTAGTTTAATTTCATGTTGACAAAATTGGGTTTGAAATATCGTGGGAGCGCAAGATCCAAAGCTAATCACCTGTAAGACCTTGAGGAAAATAAGTTTTAGGTATGAACTCTGCAGAATGTTTAACTACGGGAAAGAAGGAGTATGTGTCAGTAATAGCAGAAATACCAGTCCACCATGGGATTTGTGTGTGTGTGACTTCTGGAAGACATTGGGTAAATTCAGCAAAAAATTACAATACTGGGCTTCAAATGAGTTTCAGCTGGGAAATGCTTTTTCATGGATTTTTTGTCTAACAGCACTATATACTTAGATACTACCTACAATATAGATAGTGGCTATCAGCTGCTAAAATTTGTGTTCTGATTTCAATTTCTACTTTTCATTTTACTTCAGAAAGTAGAAAGTCAACTTATTTACTGTAAAATGTAAGGACTTTCCATTTTATTTTATTAGAATAAATGTGTAAATAACTATCACCGTCACTTTTGTAAAATAGATCAACAAGCAATATTCTAATTTCTTGCTTTTTAAATGCATTACCTAGAAATCATGTGTCTTTGTAATGCATTACTTGAAAGGCTGCATAAAACTTAGTATGTGGACAGATGTGTTGCGTTTCAGTTGATTGCAGGTGTAAGTAAGTGGCATCACTTAAAGTATGCTTCCTTATCTCCAGAATCCCGCCTGAAACAAAAACAAAAATGAAACAAAACCAAACACCCTGTGATCACCAGCCTGCACGGTGGTTATTCCCAAGGCAGCTCCCACATTACTCTGTGTGTGCTGGCAGCAGAGGACACAGGAATTCCCAGGGACACAGGGAAACGCTGTTGAGCAACAACAGGAGACCAATAAGGATCAGTGATCATCCAGGTGCTGCTGCTTCTTGGTGTGAAAGCTGCAAGTGGCTCCTGAGGCAGTGTCCTGATGCTGCTGGCCAACTGGGCCATAGCGACCAAAAGCACTATGGGAATAGCCTTCATTCCTCTGTTGCCACCTGGGTGGCAGAAAGCCATATCAATGTATCTCACAGGGCTCTTATGAGAATCAGTACTTCGTGGTGCTAACAGTGCTAACGTGTAGAACAAATTACGGCGGTGCCAAAATTATGCACGAGCACCCCATGCTTGTTCAGTATTGAGCGAGTTAATACAGATAATTATAGAAGAGCCTTGAGAATGGAAAGCATATTGAGTTGAAAAGGGATGTACAGGTATTTTTGAGGGAGTAGTTATCTTTGTACTACTATTTTAATAACTATACGTCAGCGTTCTGTTTCTTAATACGTTCAGAAAAATACTTATATTTTTGAGGGTTTCCTGTTCCCCCCCCCCCACTGTGCAATCATTGTTTGTTCACAGTATGATAAGCGTATATGTACCCATGGCTCACTTTTTCTCCTAGCAAAGGTAGTCTCTCTAGCATGGCTAGAGAATGCTGACATGCTGCTGACAGAAAAACACTTTCCCCTCACCCCTCCTCTTATTCTCCTTGATTTTTAGTGCACATTTTGACACTGCAGACCTTCTTACCCTTTTTGATCAGTTCATCTGCTGTGCTGAACCTGGCCTTTTCTGGTTATGGTTCCCATGAGGCACAGTCTTTGAGAGTGCCTGGTCTCTATTACATAGCCTATCTACAGCTATTAATTTTGTGCTAATAACTCCTGACCATGTACGTGTTTTGACCGCTTTTGACTCTTCCCTTTCTGTTTGTACTGATAAAACAAGTTCAAGGAGACCTCATATCTTCCTACAGCTAAAAAACTAGAAAAAGTGCTTCTCTTGAAGTGCTTTGTTTGCATTCAGTAAACTTGGATTTCTCATCCTTCCATTTTTGTGCTGCCTGTGTATGTTGCAAGGAAATTGGAGAGAAACTGGGAAGGACCAGCTGTTGAATGTTTAAATACCTAGTAGAGAGATGTCAGAATGATAGTGCATGTTTAGACTCTTGACATGGAATTGACTGCAGTAGCTCAGGAACCAGATCTTTGTCCCTTTTATGCTCTTCCTCATAATCAGAAATAAGGCATGATTCAGGCAGGAGACCTTCAAGGAGCTGTTTTCAAAGAGCCAAACTTCTCAATTTTTTCCTTTACACCTGTCCAGAACTGGGAGCTTGTATTTGTCGCCTGCATTACATAAAGTCCGTTTCTCAAATCTCCACAGAACTTCTTGTTGTCATTGTAACTCTGATTCCAAACTGAACTCTATCTTTTTACTTCGGTGCATTAACTTTTAAAACTATTATAACTTCTAAATTGAAGTAAAAACCTAAATATGAAGTGAGATCTCTCTAGGTCTTAAAACAGTTGGCTCTTTTTATTTATTGTACTAAACTATGCTTCAAGGAAAAATGTTTTATTCATGCAGATCACTTATGTAATATAATGTTTCAAATAAATACTGAATATTTAGTATTTCCTTATTATAGTATGTAATTCATGATGAAAATCTTTTCCTAAAAGCAATTAGGTAGTTATTAGAAAACTAATCTAAAAAGAAAATGAAGCACCTAGGGGTTTTTTTTAATGATTTGCTCATTGTGGTATTTTGCTAAGTTTAATAGGAGACACTGTTGTGACTTTATTCCCTCTATGTAGTCTCTAGTAAAAATGTGTTTTTACAATGTCAGCTGAGAAGATCTTAAGAAAGGAACTTTTTTGTACTTTTTGTATATGTAAATGTATACTTTTGTATATGTGGGAATGGATAGCTAGGAAGAAATCTTATTTTGTTACAGTAAGAAAAAATGACACAAAACAATACATATACATTATCTATATGATTCTTTGACTTGTTAGAATAACCCTGTGGCTCATTCAGATTGAGAGTTTTCACTATACAAGAAGTACCTAAAGAGTTTCAATGGCATGTGCAGTTATCTTCTCATAGAACTGGAGTCAATACAGCATATGCAGACTGTATCTTATCAGACAGGTTAGCAAGGAGCAAAAGATATTCATTTGAAGAAATACTTGAAGGAGTGACATTTGCAATACGATGTCTTATGTTTAATGAGAAGGCTTATGGCTTGCCAATAAAAAGCTTAACCATATCCCTATGTTACTTAGGCATTATTGTTAAAATGTTAGATTAAATGATTTATTGACTACCTTTAAATATCTTTAAAGAAAAGGTTTTTTTCTGTATTCCTCATGTAGATTTATAGTCAATGTGCTTATTAAGTGTTTTTTATTGCTAAAGAAGATGTTTTGTTTTTAGTAGCTTAATGCAGTTTTTCATGAAAAGATTTTACAGCAGTTTTTCCATAGTTAAACAGTGAAATCTACGCTTTCAAGGGGAGAAAATGTTCCTCTAAATCCACTTTACATGATGCATTAAGAGTTTAGTGATCCTGAGAAAGGTAGGCTTGCTAACTTCATCGTTGTTAAACATGGTCATTACTCCTACAATGGTGGGTAAATTTAAGAAAGTGCTGAGAAATTGAATCGTAAGAGGTACAATCACTTCTCCACAGCCATGGCAGCTTGGGAACCCTCCTTTTTTTGCATAAGGCCTAATGACTGCTAGAAACGAAATGAGCATTATTCTGCTTGGAATCAGCATAACTGAAATTCAACTCCTCTTGGCATATGTGCTACTCATGGAAAAGACATTCAAACCCCATCCTTAATTAAATTTCCATGTGGCCAAATGATTTTTACAGATGCTTACATTTCCTCTTGGAGAATCTGTCTTGTGAAAATTTCATGTAGCGTTGGAGTTGTTTTATGAGATGTGGTTCTGTCATCAGTATGTTTCCTGTGTTTTATAGGGTAAGAATAGCAGAATGTAGAAGAGAGGAACTGTATTTATAGGAGTACTTCTTCCCTTCCTATGGTAAGCAATGTGTTTTTCAGGCTCTGCTTTCAAACCACATATTCCCAGAAATTAATGAGATGGGTTCTTTGACTAATGCTAAATAGAGCAAGAGCTCTGTTATTGCTGCTAACTTTGCTGAGAACAAAGAAGTAATAGTGTGCTAAAACCACAATTTGTTTTTTAATAAAACAACAACTGTGTTTTATTTCAGTAAATCTGTTGTTTAAGACAAACACATTTTTAGCCATTGTTGAAGGCTCCTAATGCTATCAACTTAACTGTTAACTATGGGGCCACAATACATTTTTCATTTAGTAAACATTTTCCCAAGACAGCAGAACTATAAATTATTAATAAGCCTCTAATGAAAGTACATGAATAGGTAATACCAGCTACAGTCTCATGTTATTAGCAGCACAAGATATTGCCTAATGTTACATTTAAATTATGCAGTTCCGAATAATTTGGTATATCTCAAATGATAAATTATATTGTTCTGTGCCACCTTAATTATATCTTTTGACATGAAAGAAGCCATCTGAATGGTTTGCTAACTAATTTTGTCACTCTAGACCCAGAAATGTATTGTGTGTGGGCTGTTTCAAATTGCTGTGGTTAAAAATAGTAAATATGTAATTTAATTAATATTGATATTAAAAGTAGTGTAAATCCATCCTGCTGTCAAGAAAAGTTTGAAAGCTGATTGTTTCTATGCCATTGCATGAATTATAGGGGTGCAGAATTTATTTACTTCATATCTAAGATTATTTACTTTATTGTTGCCTACACTCTGTGTTGCACTGACTGGTCATTCTATTTCTCCTATCAGTGTCTAAGATGATCAGGCAGTTTTGCATGTTGCAAGCATTTGTTCATGCCAACATATCACATCTCTTCTAAGAAACCAACAGCTATACTGCAACTCTTCCTTCCTCTATCACATATTATTTAAATATAGTTTAGGTAGAATCTCCATAAAGAGGTAGCACTTTTTCAAATGAAGAAGCTAAAAAGTATGTATTTGAGACATAAAACAAAAGCTGTTTCCTTTCTCAAGCTCAGTAGAGAAAGTAAATGGGAAAGCATCTTCAACTGTAAACACATTAGATGGTAAACAGATCAAACAATTTTTAACTCCTTCATTGCATGAAACAAAGAGATTGTAACTTAATGTATTCTGGGGTCCTCTAGCTATGAATTATTCCCCCAGAACTTCTGAATATGAAGCAGGTGCTTGTTGCTTTTCTCTCCTTAATGCAGAGAATATATTTATTCTTTCACTGAGTTCAAGATCTCTTCCATTGTCATAAGGATGCCTTTATACATTCTTGCAATATACATAAATGCACTTTTAAATGTAAATGCACTGTTAGAAATGCCTTCCTTGCCTGGATAGGGGAGTTGAAGATTCCTCCAACAAGTTCTAGGTAAGGTGGTGGTTCAGGCCATTTAGATGTGTCTTTCCTTGCTACATAGTGGTGTCTCGGCTCCACTGCAATGGAGACAGCCCCCAAAACATGTATGTGACAGCACAATATATTGAAGACCTTTCTGGTGAATATCTTTGTTCTCTTCTGTCAAAGTTCGAAACTGTTATTTTTTTCATTTTGCACATGCTGCAGAGACTGTCTAATCTAAAATTAGCTTGCTTTGGAAATAAGAGGAGGAGGGATTTTAATTTGTCTGTGGAAATATTAAAGCCTTTCTATGGTAGTCTAAAAAGTTGCTGTAGAAAATCAAATGAATCAGTAGATTGTGTGGTATTATAATCAACCCCCTTACACCTGATTACTAAACCTAGTTAACAGCTTGTGGCAGTCTGGATTGGTTTTACTACTTTTGCTCTTTCTCCTCTTACTAGAGGTGCTAACATCATCAAGTGTTTGAGCGAAGAACAACCTTTCAGATGCATATATATCTGAAAAACAGATATATGAGAGGAAGACCCTTACATGCAAGTTACAGCCATTTTGAGGAATGTCCAGAGTTTTTGGTTTAAACCCTGTAGTACTTCCAGCACCTGTGGGCATCTCTCCCTGTCTTTCATTCCTGTTAGAGTTAGGATGATGGTGATGGTCAAGAGTCTTACAGTAGATCCTTGGGATGTAGTGATGACAGATGTGATAGGAAAGTCTAAGTTTTAGACTACCCACTTCTATAAATCTCAAATTAAGTGCTGTAAAGAGGCAAACATTCTCATTCCTCGTTTCACCTGACTATTAGACCTACTTCTATGTATTTCAATGTTATGATGGATGAACACAAAAGACTAGTAGGCATTTGTATTTTGATCTGTTTGGGCTTTTTCCATTTCACTTTTAAAGTTTGACTTCATAGAACCAAAATAACAGAATTACTGTTAAGCTTAGCAGAACCTGTTAGCTTCCATATGCTGGAGCTGTACAGACTGCTCAACAGATATGGGTATGTTTTTTCCGGCACTTAACTAGATGCACTAGGTGGTGCAGGGAACCACTGCTCCAGAGCTCAGTGTGTATCTTTTTCTGTTTCAAAAAGTAATGTGTCAACAGACAGAAAAATTAACGAGGAAGCTGTGACTTGTCTACAAGTGGCTGATCCCTACAAAAAAAATGAAGAGTGGTGTGTGGGGCTTAGGCAGGATTGTCCCCTTCCTCAGGAGTTCTGTGTTGGAAATGGCCATAATATGTATAATACATATAATAGTAATCAGAAATAAACCAGAAATATTTCTGTCTCTCTAGAGTGAATAATTTTCTAATTCAGCTTTTTGTTCTTTTGTATGTCTTGCTTTTCTCTTATGTACTCAATAAGAGCTATTCCCAGGTGTGTTCATTGTTGATAAGGCAACTGCTTTATAAGAGATTATTGTATTAATATTGCAATAATTGCTCTCTTTTTTTGTAGTGAACTTAAGGTTCATGGATTACTTACTAAGATGTGCAAGGGATGGACAAGAAGTCCTGTATGTTTTGTTCTTTAGTTTTCTAGAACCAGTTTAAATTCCAAGCATAAGATCTCAAGCATACATTGTAGGCTCTTAATTAAGGATTGGCTTCTGTAAATTTCTCATATATTTCCCTCAAACTTAACAAGAAAATTACTTTATAGTTCCACAGAGAAAATCTTTTGCACAGTAAGCCACCAGATAGACTCAAATGTGTCATAATCCTAACGGACTCAAGATATCATTACATCGAAACTCACCAAGTTTCGTTTTTATTTTCTTGGTACTTCATGTAAGCATGTCCCTTAAAGGTGAAAGGGTTACCTTATTAAAGAAAAAAAAAGCATGCAACAGGATGCATTAGTGTCAAGTAGGTGAAATTAGAGAGGTTCTTTGAATTTCCAAATGTAATCGTCACAGAATCACAGAATGGTAATTCTTTAATTTAGTTAATTTCACCTACTTGACACTAGCGAAAATAAAATCTTGTCAGATAAATTGTTAGCCAGGAGCCATAGTATACTTCCTCCTAGAATAAGATAAAATCTCCAAATCAAGCAACATCTTCATTCAGGACTCAATGTTAGAGTGACATTTTAGTCAAGCAGTGCCAAAGATGCTATGAGACCCAGAAGATAGCTCATAGCTGCCTCAGTCTCTGCCTTCCTTTTGACTACCAACACTGAAACTATGTGGAAGAAGGGAAAATCTCATGCCCTGAAAAAGATAGGTGATAAAATACTGCCTTGAAGACTTCCTTCAAGGTACCAAAAGTGTCACTGTATTAAGGGCACCCTGGCAGACTGTCCTGGAAGCTTGTTCATCTACATTTCTTATAGACCAAAACATCTTAATTATTCTGCCTTGATACAAGATTATTAGGAACTATGGACATCCTTGGAATTGAATACTTAGTTGTTTGTACTATCCTTAAGTGCATGCAGGCATCCTGTTCAAGTATTCCTTCACTCAATCAAAAATTAATAAGAGTAGTCATGTTGCCATATATAAAAGTATTTTTTAAACAAGCTATGTATTTATTTATTTTTTACAATTAATAATTAATAGTTGAAATACAAGGTTTATGTACTTTTATCTTCCTTTCAGAGTCCTGTTTTTGTCCAAGATACTAAGAAATTTTGCTATCAGTCACCTATGTTCTGGTAATTCTGCAATGTAATTCAACCATGGGAAAATTTAGTCATATTGAGATAACAGTTTTCAAATAAAAGTAGTGTAACCAGAAGTTTACCAAGCAAGCTTTCAGTGTTCTTCAAACACTACTTTAAGCAAAACTTCAAAAACCATAAGAAAGTGAAAATTAGTTTGTGCACTTATTTTCAGTCTAGTTTCTTCATTAAGATGATGTAAATGAAGACAAAGGAGGAAATTGGTATTTGCATAGGAAACTTCTTAATTTATAAAAAACACTCCTCATTATAAGCATCAGCTTTATCTAAATACAAATATTCAATATAAATTTTTGTCTAACTATGAAAAATAATCATCCTTGAGAGGTGTCTTTGAGTCATCTTTGTGAGAAGTGTAAAACATAACTTCGTCCGAATAGAATTTCAACTTCAGGCTTTATTTAGGATCTTCATGTTTCCAAAGGGAATTAATTTTTTTTATACTGTGATTCTTTGTATATTGGATACTAGAAAGCAGGGCAAAAACCCTCCAAAAATCACAAAATCCAAAACAAACTATAAAGATTGTTCCATTCATTTAAGATGTTATCAGTGGAAATCATGATGATACTCTAACAAATTTTGTATTTATTAAGAGCACTGAAATGATCATGAAATTATCTACTTGGTATGCAAACAAAATATTCAGAAAAATACAACCAGAATTACACTACCAAATTATACTTATAATGTACATATACATTCAAAATGGTGGAAGCATTTTTAGTAACAGCACTGAAGAGCAAAGGGAGACAAGCTTCAACACTTACAGTATAAAAAAAAAAGCAGTTATAATCAGTTTAGTAGCTGAATTATAATTATTTTCAATTTCATGCAGATTAGTTCTTTCTACCAACAAGAACTAACCTTACAATCTAATCAATAATCTCGCTGTGTTCCCACATATCAAATGTTATGTTTGATGCTGACAAAGGGATGTTTTGTTCTAACTATTCACACTCTCCAAAAGTACATGTTCTTTCACATATTTTAAGTTAATAAAAAGCCCTGGGTCCTGCATGGCCATTTGGCCTTTGAAATCAAATTCTCTCAGAAGCACAAGTAAGAGCAAATACTTGTTTGCAGCTATAAGCTTGCCCAACTCCAAAACAGCTCCATAAAGCCAGTTCTTCACCTCAGCACTTGTGCAATGTAATAATCCTCAGAATTTTTTTTCTCTGTGAGCACAGATGGGCAGACAAATCCACTCATGCCACTAGAGCCTGCATTCTGCCCAGGTTTACCATCCCAGGTACAGCCATAAGCTCACTCATGCAGTTCCCAGACTAGGTTTGGATTTTACATCAGCAGTTCTACATATGTTCTAGTACATATATTTTACTGCAGGAACTCACTGCTCACATACCCACCCTGCTGCAGCTAGAGCAAACACAAAGCTTTCTCAGCCCAATTGTTTAGATAAGTTCTGTGTAACAATAGTTCCTGGAACTATTCACTATCACTATATACAAGCTCGTGTAGCACATAAATTAAGAAGCCTTTTTTCTATATGTTTTAACACAATCCTTTCTCCTTTTAAGGCAAAACTTAGGGGGGGAAAAAAGAAGGCCATTATTTTGGAAGCTGCATTAAGTAAAGTCATATGAAGACTTAGGGCAAAGAGTTTATCAGTCATCCAAATTTCTTACTGAAATGATGCGGAGTTCCTGAATACAACAAAGAGAAGTTCGGCATTATGGATTGTTGATGTCAAAGTGAATACAATTCCTATAGACGTTTTCTTTTAGATATATTCATAGGTACGTTTAAAGTAAACCTTGGGCTATGTTTAACGAGAAAAGACATTTAAGATCTTCAGCAGTTGTTATGGTTAGATAGTTTTTCTATCTATGGCTGCATTTAGACCAGGATAGTTTATTACTCTCCATTTTTCACTGAGAGCTGGCATATTACAGATTTTTTTTTCATCTTCCTTATTACAAGCATTAGCTTAAATGATGCAAGCGTTAGAGGAAAGAGCTGAGATTTTTCATATAATACCATTTCTTGAGACTGCACAATGTTGATACTAGTAACAGTACAATGAAATGATACAATACACTATTCTTCATTGTATAGTGTAATGACATAAGCTGTGGTGTTCTTGTCAATTTTCTTTACTTGGAAAGGTATAGAAATACAAGCTCTTCACTTAACTGTTCTACACTGAGGTAGAATATGGACTAGTAGAATATGAACCAAGATAATAGTGTTACAGCTTATTTTGAGAGGGCATAGTCAATATGAAGCTAAAAATACATGTTCTTTTACATATTTAAGATCCCTCAGCAACTCAGATCAATCAAAATTGAAAAGTTTGTAAAGCTGTCACTTAAAAAATATGATGTATGCACACGCTCCATGCAGTTTAGACAATTAAAGCTCTTCTATGATTCCAAATATTTTTATTTGCAGGTTCTTTTAATTCCATAGAGTTAATTCTCAAAGTATGTTAATTTTAATGTAATTTCTGAAAATGGAAGTTACATTAATCTTTTTGAGCTGCTGTGTCTTAAAACTGTACTAAAAAAAAATCCCAACCGCTTACCTAATTACAACCACATGTGTAAGGTGCTGATGCCTATCTTTCTGGATTTAGGTTTTAAATACAGAAGAATTAAGGAGGAGAGTGGCTTAAAATAACTATGTGTCAGAAGAAAGCGCCACCTCAGAGGAGAGGACATGCAAATGATTGCAAGTTCTTAGCTAGTGCTGTAACTGCATTGCCATTGCAAGGACACAATCACCCGACACTGAAACAAGTGCACGCATATTTGCAGCTATACATACACGGTAGAAGTAGACCATTATTGTAAAGTTAGTCACAAAATGATGCTTTTTCACTTCAGTTTTTGTGGTAGTTCCCAATAGCACTTTTAGTACATTTTTATCTGAATACTTCATTCCACTGATTTAACAATAGTTTCTTTTATTGTCTTGTCTCCTTCTTAAGAAGCTTTTAGTTAGTGACATTGACTGCTTGTCTCAAATTAACTCAGAAAAACCCCACAAGAGCATGAGAGGTAAAATACATCTAAGCATCAATTTGGGACTATGGAACCATTTCCCATTTTCTTTGTACAGAGTAATTCTTTCATAAAGCAAAAATATTGCAGGTAATTCTTGTAAATGGTTAATAGAATACACCATTGTTGATTGAGAAATACTGGAACTGTTGAGCCTAAGACTAAGGGAAACATTGGAAGGGTGAACACAGGGATAGATAAGAGAAATAAGATTATTTATGTTTATGTTTTTGCTTCTATATAAAAATATTTTTGTAATAATTTTGTATAATTAATGAAGCTTTTCTGTATTAATTAATTCCAACTTTAGATTGCTAAAATATACATTTAACTGAAAATTACTTTTTATCTCCAAATATCTGCACAATGTTTCCACTTTCACTGTGGATCATCTATTCTGGAAACCTCAGCCAAATCCTAGCCTGAGAGATTTAGAACTGGCAAGAAATTGTAACCTCAGGTACTTGAGAACAAAACATTGTTTTCTGTAGAGATGCTATGAAAAGAGGCTGTTTTTTTCCCCTTTTGAATTTTGTATTCCTTCACTGCCTTATAAATTGTCAATCTACAGTTAGAAGAGTAATAGCAGAAAGAAAGAGGGTACCTTGGCTTTATCTGAGCAAATTATTCAGTAATGATGGTAAAGGTAAGTCACCAGAAATCATCTCCATAAAACATGGGGGAACTGAGCTGAGTTTTTGAAGTCTTTTGCAAGAAGTTGGAGGTTAATGCAACAGCATAGAAAGGCGTTTTTAAAAAAAGATGCATCTGTTACCAGACAATAAAACATACATCAATATTAGCATAAAGTGCAGACCAATTGAGAGAGATCTGTACAGCAGCATGTCTGATGCTGGTGTTCCAAAATTCAAACATTTGGGGCCTAGAGGCAACACTTTAAACTAATTCAAGTCTGATCCAATAGTCTTAATGCCTCTTAGCAACTAAAGTGCATTAGGTACATCTTTCTGTCCAGCTCAGTCTGAAAGGAGTCCTGATCATGCACCTTGAGCACACTATGCAAAGAAAACCAAAGCACCTGCAACCAGAAGACAATTGGGATTTATAGACTTAGTACAGGAGAACAGCATCTACAGGGTGTGCAGAACAGTTACGCAGGCCTCAGATTTGAAGAAAGGGCTAAAGAAGTTTCAGTTTGAAGTAATAAGGATCTAAATGAAAAAAGGTGGGGGAGGAAAGAAGGTAAATATTCTGAAACAAAATATAAAAAGCCTTGAACAGGATTTTGAGTGTTTAGAACACGGGAGAAAGGATTAAAACTGTTGCCGTGATTGGCATAGCTTGTGCTCAGATTGTTAGACCACATTGACATGGTGACTGCTGAAAAATATAAGAGAATTTAAAGCATTAATCCGCACCACTGCTGCAAACTTTTCTAAATTGTATGTGCCTACATGAATGGGTACAGACATACAAAAGAATTGCTTCATTCTTCCTTTATTAACTTTACTAGCCGATGTCAGTACTTCTACCTTGAAAGAGAACTGTGTGTTTCTAGCTCTTTCCAAAATAAACTAGTCTACCTCTTGTTGGACTACAGAGAACAAAGCACTGCAGAGAAACAGAGGATCTTAAAATGTAACATTAGGTTTCTATAATAAAATCTCCAGTCGTATCCAAGCTATGCCAGTCAGTAGCATTTCTGAAGAGAATTTTCCACTGTATCCCATAAGCAATCCTTTTGGTTTCTTTTGTTTTCAGAGTTCAGCCCACAGAGGGAGGGCAGCTAGGAAGTGTAGGTATCATCTATTGCCTCTTGCCTCAGCATTAATAGCTAAGATGACTTGCCAAAAAATAATAATTAAAAGTAAGCCTTGTAAACAACGTACTCCATCAGTAACATTGTTATGAGGCAATCCTAGACCTGTTGCTCTTTGCAAGCAGAAGAAATTCTGGTTGCAGCCTAAAATAAAGGGGCGATACAGACAGATCGCTGAACATCTTACCATCTTCTATCTTTGAAGCTATCATTGCCCTACTGAGCTGCTTGCAGGGAGCTGATCTAAGAGAAATTTTCTTTGAGATTTAAGGATAGCATGGGGAGACTAATAGTTATATGAAAATGCTACTGCTGTGAAATACAAGTACTTTGATGAGATACCCAAAAGATCCTATCTGGTCATATCTGTATGTAGCTATATGCCTTTGTTTTGGCATGCCTGAAGTGCTTTCCTCATATGGATATAGGCACCATATTTTGTAACTATTACCAGAAATGAAAAAAACATGACAGCTGAACTAATTAGGTTTCAAGAATTTAATTATACTCTTGGGCTTAGCTTTGACACAATTTAAGTGATATCAATACAGCATAGAGAAAAGATGGGAAAAAATTAAGGCAGCTTACTGAGTATATACAATATATTAATGCACTTTTTATTATGGGCATAACTTCTTATAAGAATAATCCTACATTAGCAGATCCATGAGCTAAGAGTGATGGAATGCAACTGATATAAATATAAAGGAGAACATTAAAATCTGTTTATAAATAGCTATTAATTTTACTTTCCAGACTGTTTACTCCTTATTCATCCAGTAACTCCACTGATTTCAAATGAAGTTATAATAGAGAAAAATAACAGTATTTTAAGGATTTAGATGAAATCTTGTAATTTTCTAGTTGTTTTGGTTTTGTTTGTTTTGTTGGTTTTTTTTTTAAGGAAAACCTTACATACATCCTTCAAAATTCTGATTTGCTCCTAATTGAGAGATTTGTGATTTATAGCACAAGGAAAAATTGGAGCAAGAAGGATACAATTCAGAGGAATTGAACACGGCTGACTGAACACTAGCAGAAGGAATAGAACGAGAAAGTATTTAATAAATTAAATATTCCTTTGTTTAAATATAAGAGAACTGTAATTCCTGATATTTTCCTGGCTGTTCATCCTAGGATAGTTGCAACTACCTCTATACAAGATTGAATATGCATTTAGTATTCAAACTTACCATTTCCATCTTGTCATTTATGTACCATCCAAAAACAAGCGTGCACATATGCACACACAAAAAAATAATACATCAATGTATAGGTAACAAGACCTCCTTACCTTTTAGCCACTTCTCCAAAACAAAATAAGTGAGAGAAACATCAGAGTAGGTACTAAGCATATATATATTTTTTTACACAATAATTTTAAACAGGTAACTCATACGGCTTTTCTGCATTTATTATTCTGTTTGGACTATAGGATTTGTTAAAGTTCGGTGAACCAACAGTAAATTCTTAAAATTTACCCATGTTCCCTGCTTCACATAACTCAGCTGAGTGTAACAAGAATTTGAAAAAATAAATAAAGTAATTTTACAATTATAAATCCAAGTTTTTTTTCTTTTTTACACAGTGTAAACTGCAACAGAGGTATCAGACTTAATGATGCCACAGTAACTACATGAAATGAGGCTCTATGTGCAGAGCTCCAGTGAAAGCACTGAGGATTGCCTATAGCACTGAAACTTTCGAAAGGATAGATGCTGTTTAATGCTGTGTACAAGTTCTCTTTGGCCTATTAAAATAGGAGTGAAATCTATAGTTGGAAAAAAGAAATTAAAAATCAAAGCAGAGTTCCAGCTACATTTATGAAGCTAGCACTCCAGTGCTAAAGAAACAAGTTTAGTTTTACCACAAATCAAATGTACTTCATTAGTTGCTACTTTTATGAGGTTGCTGAGAAAAATTTTACAGTACAGTTTTAAAAATCATTAACTTTGTGACCTTATCCTTAATGTGTTGATACACCATTCAGATTGCATTAGTGAGCTTAGTAGCTCCTAGTGTGGAAGTAGATCTTCCCTCCCCCTTCCCTACAAGACATTATAATAAGAATACGCAAAGGCAAATCGGGTTCATGCAAAACTAAGTTTACCTCTGACTTATATCACATGGTTAATATTTCCTTTATGCCATAGAAAAAGCATTTGATACAAATTGTTTCCTGATAGTGTTTCTGAAACATAACAGTACATCTAAAGAGGAGGTAATGCAGCCATGGGGAATTCTCTTTCATTTATGAGTATAAACTCTTAAGCATACAGGTACTATATTCAGGTTCTTCAAAGGAAGGCATTTGGTAGCAGTGTGCAGTCTGCAATATTCCAGCAGAAGTTCTAGTTTAACAACTTAAATGACCTGCCAACAGCACTGCAAGGAAAAAATAATTATAAGAAAGAATTATTATAATAATAATAGGCATGCACCTGTTATTTTACACTGCCAGCCAACTGCATTTTCATTAAAACAAAACTAAAATAACACCAGTGAAGAATGAGATGTGAGTAAAGGTGGTGTGTTGATAGCTTGAGGTTTGATGAACCATTTAAACTGTTACAGGTTTTTAATTTATCATGGAAGGGAATTAGTAATTTGGCTAATTCATGGAGGACTTTCACATCCATTGAGGAGTTTTCACAGGGGCATGTAGTGATAGGAAAAGGGATAATGGTTTTAAACCGAAAGAGGGTAGATTTAGATTAGATATTAGGAAGAAATTCTACACTATGAGAGTGATGAGGCACTGGAACAGATTGGCCAGAGAAGCGGTGGTTGCCCCCGCCCTGTAAGTGTTCAAGGGATGGGACTTTGAGCAACCTGGTCTGGTGGGAGGTGTCCCTGCCCATGGCAGGGGAGTTGAACTGGATGAGCTTTAAGGGCTCTTCCAACCCAAACAATTCCATGATTCTAAGATTGCATCATGTCATTTGCAACTGCTCATGTGCTTTGAATAAACATGTGTTAAATCAATGGTGTTTCTTAGTCATCTTTGGCCAAGTGTTATAGTTTGGATGATTGTTTTCCAATATTTTGAAAATTTATTCTAGCTTCAACATGACACCTTTCTGTAAATAAATTATTAGTTCAAAGTTGGCAGATCAAAACCTTCTGTTCATCTTGTGATTTAGAAAAGTTAAAACCACAATAATAAAAAGAGCAGAAATATATAAACACACAATTTGAGGTTTACTTCAATATGTAAATTGTGAAGGAAGACATAGGTCATGTTCATAGAAATTTGTTTCATTTTTAACCTGTTAGGTTTGTTTTTGCAAGGCAGAGGACATTAAAAAACTGTATTAAAGAGAGAGGGAGGGAGATGACAGCCTCATACAGGTAGAAGCTTTTACCATTTTATAAAAAGACGACAAAATGAACACATTTTTATCTTCATCTTATCAATATACTGTCTTTCTCCAAATCCATTTTAGTGTATCACTAATCTTTAGAAGCATTTGAAAATTTTTTTCTAGTGTAAGATTTCTGTAATAGAAACAGAAATATTTTAAATACTATTGTGGTAAAAGTACTAATATCAATGCTGAAGCAAATTTTAAACAAGTCAATGCAAAGCCCAAGTAATACTACAGAACGCATTATAGAAGATGAGATTTTCAGCTGCTTAGTAGTTGTGATGCAGTTTCGTGGGTTGTGATCTTTCCTCTCCCATATGTCTACTCTCTCATTAGGAAACTTTTCCTGAATTAGTAATATCGCTAGCTAAAAGAAAGGAGTTGTCATGTATATAACCAGAGATTAAATGCAATCACAGTGTTCAGATCAAAGCTTACTATAGTGTTCCTCTAACCCTTTTTAAAAAACTCTTTTCAATGCAAGTTGGCTAAAGCTTAATAATATGATCCTTAATATGAGAAGAACAGCTAAAAATCATAATAGTATAATTTTGATGTTATATAATAGAAGGGAAACAAGGATGAAATCATAATAGAATAAAATACTGTTCTCCATGATCCACTGTTATGTCTTCACAAGTGTATCAATTCTTCACAGACCACTTGTTGGTAATCTGTGTTCAAGCAAAAGAAGATGAACTCTGAGAAATGGTTAGATTAGCAGTTGTGGCTTGCTTCGTATTGAAGGAACAGTGTTACACACTTCCCACGTATCAAGCCGAAATGAGTCTCAATCACAAAATGACAACTCCAGACTAAGTGTCCAGACTAAGGACACTAATAAGATTTCGTGTCTTCGTTGTTGTACCTACCACTTGATTAGCTAATCTGAAACCAACCATTTAAGCTTATAATTAAGCTCTCGGCTCTTCTGAGCATTCATTACCTGAGCCTGGGGTTTTGTTTCTGGAATAGTCAAGCTATTTTCTCCACCCTTCTCTGCCATCTGACATCTTCTTATCATAGGTGCAATTGGATGTTGCTATTATACTTGATGGGGATTTTCTCTGGAGTTTCAATGCAGACTGCAATATCATTTGTAAGGAAACTAGCCAAGAGATCAAAAACACTTTGGGGCATTTGGAGCAGCTTTTATGCTTTAGCTGTCTTCCTTAAGCAAAAGGAGAAAAATTAAACCTAAACAAAAAAAAACCAGCACAAGGCCAAAAGAACCCAGACAAACAAACAAACAAAAAAGGTTCTTATCATATATGGTTTTAAAATCCTTATTTATAAACAAAACATCAGTATAGTATATTTTTATGGGCTTTGACCATTTGAGAAAAAATTAATGATTCCATCTCAGGGCTTGGAAGTGATAAACTTACGTTGCTTAGCAATCTCTGCAAGTTCATAGGTGACTAATTGGAAAGAAAAACAAAAAATAAAAGAGGAAATAAAAAAGAGTAATACATCTAAAATATAGTCCCTCTGGAAAATGTTGAGAGGAGATAGCTTCTGCTGTGTTAAGCCCCTCCTCCGAAGAAAACCACCCCCAAAACCCCAACCCCAACTAATCACAGTCTCCTGTGCATGGAGATAAAGATTTGCTTATGATAATGAGGTACCTAGCAAAGAAGTAATTAATTCTGTAAAAAATTTTGATACCTAGAATTTTTTAGCCTGAATCATCCTGTTAATCTGCAGAATGCTGTACATATCATTGGACATACATAAATATCTTCCTCCTCTCCCACATAGCAGCTAAATATTAGACTATTATTTAAAGCACTTAAGAACAGCTAAAAATATCCAACAACCTGTAGCTTGATCTGAAAAGTTGGCAAGGCAGAGAAGATGGACACGAAGAACTGGACTCCATAAGAATAGCATTGATTAGAGACGAGACATCCATCCTCATCTATGTATATCTTTTTCCTCCTAGCCTCATGGGAGCAGTTAGTCCACAGATCACCCTCAATATTATTGCCATATAAAGAGTTTTCTTATTGATCATCCCAGCAATTCGTTTGCTGGGATGAATATACCAAATTAAAATATAACGACTGATGAGTCTTATGCTAAAGGAATTGAATTTACTCAAGAAATATATTGCCCTGTAGCAATATATGGCACTCCTATAGAGTTAATCTGTGCACATTCTTTGCAAGTTACAAACACTACACCAGTATTTGATGTTTAGACCAGAGAAGAAAATTAAGCTGACACCATTGCCTTCAGCATTTTCCCTTGTTTGAATACCAATGAGTACACTCCTGGAGTATCATTATTCCCCTGGCAGGGCTTCCACTACTATTTGCACATGAGTAATTTCTTTTTATGGACCCAATATCGTTTTGTTCAAAACACATTTATCACTACAGAATGTGATACAGTAGGAGCAAACAGCAAGTGCTTCTCATCAGCATTGTCTTTGCGAAACAACAGCACATGAAAAACAGCTAGTATGTGAGCCTGAAAATGCCTGTTTTACAAAATCCTGCAGTTGCCAGGCGCTGCCCATAATGAACTTCCTCACACAGCTGAGTAATGTGTGCACAGAATCTTGTACTGCACATCGAGAAGGTTCAGTGCGAACTAAAATCTGTAACTGAGATAATTTTACCACTAATATATCTTTACTTTGAGTAATACTCAAGGCTCTATAGTACTTGGACTTTATTATTCTCTTTCATAAATTATAATTTTGGGGTGATCTGTAAACTATTCCTCATTGCACATGCACGCTTTTGCAGACACATACATATTTATACTTTAACACAACTTTTTGGCAAGAAAGAGCTGAACATGGGTGCAACTCTTCAGCTGGAACTAAGTCTGTCTTCAGTCTCACTTACATTAGTGCAATTCCCCCAGGTTGAGAGAAGAAAAATAGATAAAGACAGTAGGAAGGTCACAAAGGAACAGACACAGATATTCCAGACATACCCCACATGCAACTGTATGTTAATAGTTTTCTTATGAAAAAGACTATAAAAACCCTATAGAAATTTAAGTGAACAGGGTAATCACATCCCCACTGCACACTGTGTCCAATAAGCACCCTTTGAAATGCTTTATCATCCTGAAGAGCCACTATTATTACTTAGCTGGCCTGTGGCATGTGAAAGCTCAGTGGTTCTTTTGGCTTGGCCCCACTGTGAGTTTGGGAACTGGGTTCATGCCGTCTTACTTGCTGGGAGTTAAAGGGCTAGGAGCACGGGCTGTGCCTGGCATTGCCAATGGGAGAGATACAGGCTTCTCACTCTTAGCATGAGTCTGGCTGTTGTTTAAATGCTGAACAAGAAATTGGGATTAGTTTATTTTTATCTCAAAGTTCTTACACACCAGCAAGACTTGTTTCTCACTCTACTTTTACTTCTTTATCATTTATCAGCAAAGACTAAGTAATTGAAGATAGGAGGAAGCATAGGAACAGCAGAAGGGAGGAAAAAAATAAGCAAGTGGCAAAAAAGCTACATGCGCAAAGGACCTATGAAGCCTTGTTCTCAGGGTGTGATTATCCCAGAACTCTGATTTCCTAGAAGACAGCTGCTTATTGCTTGTATTTACTTGGTTATCAGGAATCATTAGTGGATGAAGGATTTCAAAATTTTCTAGTTTCTGGCATCAGGTGCTGGCAGTCATAGCCAGAGCTGCCCTTATGCTTCCTACATTCAGCTATCCTCTTTCTGCAGATGAAAAAAGCTTGCAACAGTGAGATACTAATCGTCATAGAATCAGCATAGCACAAAGGAACCATCACATCCAAAGCCTAGTAAGCCTAAATGATATCCTAGCAATGCCCAGAATAAGTAACTTGTGTCTCAGAGAAAAAGAACTTGAGCAACTGCAATCCAGCCCAGTATCTAAAGAAACCTGGGTCTTTAGGTTAGGTCCCTAAATAAGCCAAAGGAACAGAGTGCTCAAGAACACCATTGTTTGTAAATTGTGACATTTATATATGTCTATACAAAGAAAGTTTGATAGTTTGTATATGTCTAGACAGACTTTGTATATCTATATACAAAGAAAACATCAGTAGCTTGGAAGGGAGAGCATAGGAAAACTTAACCAGTTTAGGTTAAAAGCAGTTCCTAAGAAAATATTTGTCCTTTGTTTGTATTTCCACCTCCTGTGTGACCTACTCTAGGTGATCCTGCTTTGGCAGGGGGGTTGGACTGGATGATCTTTCAAGGTCCCTTCCAACTCCTAATATTCTATGATTCTGTGATTCTGTGTTCATCCCAACTTGCAACTCATTTAGTTCACACGGTTAACAGCTCAGATTCAGTCATTTCTGCAGCATTCACACACACAAAAGGATGTTTGCAAACAGCTTTTCAGGCAGTTCAAGACTTTACTGCACATGCTCAACTAACCTGTAGCAAACAGGTTTGTAAACTATTCATAAGCCTATAATAGAAGCATGCTAATATCAAGTTTACGTTTACAGCTTTCTTTCTTCCAGTCAGAAAAGGTCCAGAAAGGCAAATACGTCTGAGAGGCAGAACATCCTTCCAAGTAGATTTGATCATCTATAAGCACCAAGGCAATGCTACCAGCTGTATCATCTTAAATTTCCTATTAAGAAAAAGCCACCAACATTAGAAAATTTTTGAGAAGACCAAGCAGTTGACTTCAATCAAGAAAGATCATATTATTAGAAACAAAAAAAAAGAAACTAAGCTGTCTTGAAGAGTCACAGAAAAAAGGCAAAACAAACTGCTTTCCTGGGTTGTGTCACCTACATACAAGCTCCTTAAAATGTTACATATGCAAGACACAGAATCATAGAATGGTTTGGGTTGGAAGGGACCTTAAAGTCCATCCAGTTCAACCACCCTGCCATGGGCAGGGAAACCTCCCACTACACCAGGTTGCTCAAAGCCCTGTCCAGCCTGGCCTTGAATACTTCATGGGGAGGGGGGCATCCACAGCTTCTCTAGGCAACCTCTTTCACTGCCTCACCAACCTCATAGTGAAGAGTTTCTTTCTTATATCTAATCTTTATCTACTCTCTCTCCATTTAAAGCTTTTATCCTTTGTCCTATCACTACATGCCCCTGTAAAAAGTCCCTCCCTACCTTTTCTGTAGGCTCCCTTTAAGATCTGGAAGGCTGCTATAAGGTCTCTCCAGAGTCTTCTCCAGGCTGAATAGCCCTAATTCTTTCAGCTCGTCTTTGTAGAAGAGGTGCTCCAGCCCTCTGATCATCTTTGTGGCCCTGCTTTGGACTTGCTCCAACAGGTCCGTGTCTTTCTGTTGTGGGGGACTCCAACACTGGACACAGTACACGAGGTAATGTCTCATGAGAGCAGAGTAGAGGGGATGAATCACCTCCCTCGACCTGCTGGCAACACTTTTTGATGCAGCCCAGGATACGGTTGGCTTTCTGGACTGCAAGCGCACATTACCAGCTCATGTTGAGCTTCTTAACCAATGCCCTCAAGTCTTTTTCCTCAGGTCTGCTCTCAGTCCATTCTCCATCCAGCCTGTATTTGTACTTGGGATCGTCCCCATGCAGGGCCTTGTGCATGTGACAATGTACAGGACCTAGCACTTGGGCTTGTTGAATTTCATACAATTTGCACAGGCCCACCTCTCAAGCCTGTCAAGGTCTCCCTGGATGGCATCCTACTTCCCACCAGAATGGTAATGAGAACACAGAAAGGCTGGAAGTGGTGGGCATCCATGGAAAAGCATTTCTGGTTCAAGCTCAGTGCAGTCTTAATCACCTGCTGTAGCCCACTGTTGCCAGAAAGTTGAATGCAAAGAATTATGCATAAGTGCTATTCCAAATAATAGACTTACACCTGCTTACTGGGAAAAGAATGAAATTCTGACAGAGCCCAAATTATTCATTTCTTCATCCAGTGATGGATATTTTCAGATCAAAATTATGAGAGGTCAAAAGCTTCCAATGAAATGTTTTCAAAACAAAGTGTTATCCTTAAAAAAAAAGTGTTTTAAAAGGAAAACCAGGATTAATAAAATTAGAACTACAATATTCAATAGAGAAACATGTCTTCTTATACTGATTACATATTTCAGTTATTATTTTGGTTTTTCATTTTGCTGAGAAAACCAGGAGACAGTTTCTAATTCAGCCCACTTTTCCTAAAATATATATGTATAAATATTTCCATTATTACTGTGCCAGGCTGAGAATGAGCCACTAAGTGTGCTCAAGCCTTTATTTCCAAGTGGCCTGCTACTAGATTCTAAATGTAGAACTTTAGGGAAATAAGTATGAAAATTCAGTAAAAATAACTGTATTTACTGATGCAAATTTGTGTTCATTGTGTTAATGATCTATTAACTGTGGTGAAGTGCTGTGCAACAAATCCCTATTTGCTTACCCTTTATCAGCCTGTTTTTTAACAGAACCATTTTTGCTGTAAGGCTCCAAATCCATTTGTCATTTTGGCTATCTTGCAAAGTGGTGAACTGATTGTTTACAATCTAATATTAGGTTAGTCCTTTAAGAATGTGTAACAATATCAACACAGAAACATGGTTTTGAAGCCCAGACCATTGAGGTGAACCACAGCTTGGTGACTTTTGGAATTAGGTACAATGCATACAAGCTCAACCCACCTTCTCTGTATCAGCAAAGAACTACCTGGGCAGTCCATGCTGCAGGTTTTACCTGAACTTTACAAGGGTTATTCAAATTTTCTCTAGACCTTTCTTTCTATCCGTGGCTTTAATTACTTCCCAAACCACCAATTTTCAGATCTGAAAGGACTGACAGACTGTCCCTTCTGTAGCTTGCAGTTTTTCAATATTGCCAAGTAATATGGAGTACTCTTCATTCAATAAGTATATTTTCCTATCAGCAATGCACATTTACTTATCATTCACAGGTATTGCATATAGGAGATGAGTGTTTTATTTAAGTTAATATTTTCTATTAAATTAATGTTATGATGATAACTCAAAGAGGAATTGGAATCTCTAGAATATCCATAAAATATTCAATGATGGCCTAACAAACAGCAGCGTTTTTGTTCCAGTTTTTAATTTTCAGTTAAATCTCTTCTAAGTGACTGTATGTTCTGAAACTAAGGGCATGTTCTTCCAGACAGCATCTCCTTCTACTAGTGATAGTGGTTGATGCTTATAGTTGCTACAAGAATGGAAGGGAAATATAACTCTTGCTCATACTTGCACCAATAGAGACCAAGGCCATATTGAGGTATCATAAGTGATGGAGTTGCTCCTCCCAGGAGCAGTGGACGGGACAGATGACCCAAAACTGACCAACAAGATAATCCATCTGATATATGTCATACTCAGAATAAAGCTGAGGTGGGCATAAGCATCAAGGCTCTCTTCTGTCATGACCAGTGTCTGAGCAACACTGCCTGTTCATCTGCCTTCAATCCAGATCCATGCGTTACTGAATCCAGTTCCTGAATCCAGCTCCTGCCTGCTGCTGAGTGCAGTCTTGGACATTTCCAGTGCTCGGCAGCATCTCTGATGACATAATCATCCCTGGGGCAGGGGCAGAGGCAGAAGGAGAGGAGGAAGAGGGGAGAGGAGTTAATAGAGAGCATTTGTGATTCATTTAGTGGCCAGTCCAGTCCTAAACTTTGACAGTACTTATAAAAAAAATAAAAATTGTGAATTATCAGACACATTCAGATATTCTACGATGATTTAAAGAAAAAAAAAAACGCTATGTTGAATAGTATTTCCTTATGCTGAAGAAGGACCGACAAAAATAGCACATACTCAAAAGAAAATAGAATTCCTCTCAGGGAGGAAATAAAAAGGGGAGAAATCAGTATCATATGATTAGTCATGCAAATAAAAACTCTTTTTTATTATTTTTGATAGATATCTGTAATAGACACCTTTCTGTGGAGAGTGTTTACCATATATCATCTTTCCTTTTACACCTAAAAGTACAAGGTTACTTATCAAAGACTAAAATGCTCAAAAATATTTCAGCTATCTGGTGGAATGAACAAGTGTTACATGTTACATTAATTACCTGGAAATTACAATTCTGAACTACAATAATATATGGTCAGCTAAATTAAATTACTTAGTAATTATAAACAAACATGCTGAACTGTTTATTAGATTAGGTTTTAATTGTTTCCCTGACAATCTAGCAATTAAGATGACATTTTTATTAGCTAATAGTACGAAGGTTAATGACATTCTGCAAGGAATATGTTGTTTTAACTAAGTTTAACACATTTTGGGAATTTTGACTAATTGCTCTTATCTTAATTTTAAAATGTATTGATGTAATTACCCATTGTGACAACTGGCAAGCTTACTGTTTTTTCTTTTCAACTAAGAAGGAATAAACTTAAGGCGCATATATGATTAAAATCAGAAAGGCAGTATATCACTGAGATTTGTATTTCCTAACTGTTAAAGTTATTGTTAAAAAACCCCAAACTTCAAGTAGGCAACTGAATGAGGAAACTAAACGCAGCACTGAATTAAGCAGCTCTTTCCTTACTGCTTCTGGTAGTTCGCTGTCCACAGAAAGGGGCGCTTTCAGAATACTGCCTTATAACCAAATGCATGTTAAAAAACTAAAACAGGATAAGTCACAAAGCATATGTGGAATAATCATCTGCTGGAAGTAGGTCTGAATTGGAGCCAGGGAAGCTTCTAGCAACTTCTTACAGGAAATACCTCTGTAGCCCCTCCCCTGCTACTAAAAAAAACCCAAACAAAACAAACAAAAAACCCAACCCTTACACAAACCAAATACAATCTGAAATAAAGGTAGGTTTTGTATTTTGAGGTCACATGTTTATGGATTTTTTTAAAAAACAGATAACCTTGAAGGCTACTCAGTATTACTGGTTATTAAGTTGGGAGAAATTAGTTTCACACTGCATAGTGAAATAACTTTGAGATGTATTAGTAAGATTATGTTCCATGATTAGCAAAATTATACAGCAAATATGTAAGACTCCAGACATGAAAATTTAAAAAGCATAGATCAATAGAAGGTTCAAAATCAGTTATCTTCCTCTATTTAGAGTTCACTAATTGTTTAAAAAAAATAATAAAAAAAATTAAAAAAAAGGGACAAGGAGAGTAGCCACAACCCTATGCATGCGCTTGGGGATGAGTGGCTGGAAAGCTGCCATGCAGAAAAGGACCTGGGGGTGTTGGTGGACAGCAGGATGACCATGAGCCAGCAATGTGCCCTTGCAGCCAAGAAGGCCAATGGCATCCCAGGGTGTATCAGAAGGTGTGTGGTTAGTAGGTCGAGAGAGGTTCTCCTTCCCCTCTACTCTGTCCTGGTGAGACCGCATCTGGAATATTATGTTCAGTTCTGGGCGCCTCAGTTCAAGAAGGACAGGGAATTGCTTGAAAGATTCCAGCTCAGAGCCATGAAGATGATTGAGGGAGTAGAGCATCTCCCTCATGAGGAGCAGCTGAGGGAGCTGGGTCTCTTTAGCTTGGAAAAGAGGAGACTGAGGGGTGACCTCATTAAAGTTTATGAATTTTTAAAAGGCAAGTGTCAGGAGGAAGGAGCCAGGCTCTTCTCAGTGATAGCCAATGACAGGACAAGGGGCAATGGGTACAAGCTGGAGCATAGCAGGTTCAATCTGAACATGAGGAAAAACTTCTTTACTGTGAGGGTTACAGAGCAGTGGAACAGGCTGCCCAGAGAGGTTGTGGAGTCTCCTCTGGAGACATTCAAAACCAACCTGGACGTATTCCTGTGCGACCTGGTCTAGGTGATCCTGCTCTGGTAGAGAGATTGGACTGGATGATCTTTCGAGGTCCCTTCCGACTCCTAATATTCTGTCATTCTGTGATTCTGTGACTGTAGAAGTTTTGTCCATGTCTGGACAGGTATTTTATAATTATTGAGTGAGATGACAGAGGCTAGTTTACTCATATTTAATTGCCCAAGGTGCAGAATCTAAAACTTTACTGAGTCACTGAGATGAGGAAGATTGAAATCATGAGATGTGGCCATGGACAAAGAGTCCAGATAGACTTCTTATTAAATGCTATTATTGGAGTAGCACTTGAAGGCCAGAAACAAACAGAAACTTCCTTGTGCCACATACTATAAAAGACAAACTTTCTGAAGGGAAAAAAAGTTAAAGAGAAAAGACTAAAAAAAATACTTGTGCATTTTCTTTGCTTTAAAAAGTCTTAGGAAAAATAAGTAGCAGCGACTCAGAAAAGCATCTTTAAAAATTCCTGTAACTACTTCAAATTCTGTTTTGTAATAATTCTTTTTAAGAACATTGTCTTATTTTAAAATGCATTAATTTAGCTGTATATGCCTCTCCTCTATTCCTGTGATAATAGTTGAAAATGAGCAGAGTAATTCAGGTAGAAGATGCCACAGCTTCAATGCAAGTAAATACTAGTCACTCCAGACACATTGCTACCTAGTTTCTCTATTATTTCTCATGTTCTATCACAGGGAACTCAGCCCTTGAAAAACTGCTCTCGATTAGACTAGTACATACTTAAGAAGCAGTGAATGAATGTCACTGAGAACTAGTTCCACTGATGTTGCAGCTGTAAATACTGATGAAATCAGCTATACATGTCCAAAATGTTGCCACAAGCCTATTTGGGCTAACATAGGCTCGCATCTTAGTGTGATCTCATGCATAGACTTTATCATCACCAGCTGTGAAGAATCTTGTGCTAATATATAATTTCTATAGTATAGAAACCCTCTATAAATATACTATTAGGTTGTTGAAATAAAACTATTATTTATATGAAAAACACAGAATTAGGATTAACCAGGAGTTACACAGGGAGCAGAACACTAACAGAATAAAAGTCAGTAGCATGCTGAAACAGCCAGAAAGAGACAGACACAGAGAGCTGAACATCACATCAAAATCCCCCATACATTAGTATCCTGTGGGGCTTCTCCGTCATTGATGAGGATCATGAGCATTTGCAAAGGAGCAAAGTAGAAGGAAGACAAACAGGGCTTCCAGCTGAACATGCACTTCACACTGAGTGAACCATACTCTGGACCAGAAAGGCAAACACTCACAGAGTCAATTACAATTGGGAGGCTTACTGAGAAACAGCTGCCTCTTACTGCTAACCAATTCTCAGCAGTCCAACATAGCACATATCAGAAGACCAGACACACACAAGTTTGGTATGTTTGCGGTAAGCTGGGAGTGAGGAGTGAGGTCAAAGAAAAGCAAACAAACAAACAAACAAACCACCTTGTAACCACATAGATAAACCCTACAATGTCAGCTACTTGGGAAGAAAAGGAGGCAGGGAAGGTGGTAGGATAGGATAGTCTTTCATCAGTAAGTGAACAGGAATTGTTGTTGGTCTTGTGGTCAAGACCAATTATACCCTCAAAGAAAAGTGTGATTTTTCTTCTAAGTAGCAAGCTAACAGTTGAGAGAATATTTCTCTTTAGCTAGAGGCATCTCCTTTCTCTACTACTTTGTAACATTACCTACCATTTTACATGAACTTAATGACAAGTGAAGAAGTAGTTGGCAATAAGCAACAAATCCAAGGCACCAAAACAAACCCTGAAGAAAAAGAATGGTTTTGCTTTAAATGCTTGAGAAGGAAGAAATTCTATGCAGTGGGAAATGCTAATATCATATGTTTGTCTGATATTACCATCCTCAGAAACAGCTGCTGAAGAATCATCATACAGAAAGGAATGAATGTATTTAAAAGGAGGTACAATTTCAGTCCATCAGGACATCAGGAACTTGTCTCTCACTTGCTGGAATCTCAATTGAGTGTTTCTTGACAAATTAATCATAGTCCTGCTAGGCATTTGGGGGGGGGGGGG
>NW_010209958.1:65302-79146 GCF_000695765.1 Mesitornis unicolor
AGAAAAAAGAGACATTTGCAAGAGTGGAGTAATCTGAGTGTGAAAGAAATATAATATTGTCTTGAATAGGATAGGTAAAAGACTCCAGCAGAAGTTAAACAACTTTTTCAAGACTTTCAACAGCTGGGACTCTGGAACAGAAGATACGGGGCAAAGGTGGGGGCTGGGAGAGGGAGCAGCGCACTATGTGACACACAACAAGGAAATATTTTCTTCTATTTGAAGGAGTATTTAAACAATCACAGGATGACTTGATTGGCGAGTCTCCATCAGTACTCTCAGAACAAGAAAGCTGTAGCTACATTGTTCTATTACTAAAGCCATCTTTATTTATTATTAAAAAAAAGTGATAAGGAGGTTGGGAAACATAAAAGTGACTGACTGTGCGTTAAAGCACATTTCAGTGAATTAAACAATGCTACTGGTGGCAATGGGCATTCAGTCATTCACTGATCAATGTCAAATAGTTGTCATAGTCTTTCAATCAAGCATTTAAAGAGCTTGAGGGAAAAAAAGTGTCAGCTTTTAGAGACAATGCTGATATCACAATGGCAATCAAAGTCATCTTTCATGCATGATGCTGAGGAATGTTACTGACTATCACATGAAGGCTGTTGTCACTGTATTAGATCACAGTTTTGGTCTTCATTTGTCAAAGAATAATCAGAGGCACCAGAAGGATGCATCTTAATAGTACAATAAAGTTTGGAATTACAACAATGAGCAATAAATACTTACATCAGCACAATGGCAGTTCATTTTCTAGTTGGAAGTGCTAACGAGAAGTCAGTAATTGTACAGTGAATAATGCTGCTTAGTAACATTAAATAAATCAATGGCCATGCAGCATATCTGATAGCAACAAACCTCTAATATAAAGAGGAGGAGGGTAGAGGGGACAGAGGGGGGGAAGTTATTTCCAGCCTCACTGTTTACTGTGGGGATATTTATTACGGGCATTAAGGACACCACCCTTTACTTCCTGTAATTTTTTCCAATAGCATTGTGACAAGAGACAAATACTTTTTGAAGTAGACTGTCACCACAAACCTTTAAAAAGCAGGGACAATTTCTCTGCCTCTAAAACTAATTTTCCCTGCATTATAATGAAATGGCTCATAAACAAAGAATAGTACCTAGGCAGATTGCAAATAGAAGTGGTAAGGACTCCCTACTTGTAGCAGAGTCCATATGGCTGCTGACATTTAGTAGCCTGCAGTTTTAAGTATTAGAGGTTACCAACACCTTAAGGAAACTTATACAGGAAGTATAAGTTAAGGTGGACAAATGTATCAACTGTGGCAACATGTTTCCTGATATATTGAAATTTCTAATTAAATTTCTTGCCCAGTGTAAATTAAGTCAGAGTCATACTGTAGAGAGTTGTGAAGAATTTATTTATTATTATTATTTTTTAAAGTTATTTTTGTGGACACGGTGCATCTAAAATACGTATCTACTAAGAAACACTGGAAGCTATTAGTTTTAAGGTAGCAGTTGTCACATTGCCTAAATATCTCGAAGAGCTGAATGGTTGATCATAGAAAGGTTTGAGTTGGAAGGGACCTTAAAGATCATCCAGTCCAACTCCCTGCCATGAGCAGGGACACCTCCCACCAGACCAGGCTGCTCAAAGCCCTGTCCAACCTGGCCTTTAACGCTTCCAGGGAGGGGGCATCCACAACTTCCCTGGGCAATCTGTTCCAGTGCCTCCCCATGCTCACAGTAAATAATATCTTCCTAATACGTGGTCTAAATCTACCCTCTTCCAGTTCAAATTTTCAAGAAGATTTCTGTATTTAATTATTTTTAGTCCAAGTTGTAATATCACTAATATTATATAAACTCCTAGTAGCTTTGAGCCATAAAAACTTCATGGTTACATTTATTATGCAACACTAATATCATTTTAGGTGAAATAAGCTGTCACTTAAAACTCCAACCTTGGACAGCTCAAATGTGTTTAAGCATTCAGTACTTCCCTGAGCCATTCCTCACACATCCCCCTAAACAGCAACAGCAAATCCTCTTGGTTTATTTATCAGATTGAAAAAAAAATAAAAATTAAAACCTAGGCTTCTCAGAGGCTAAATTATCACATGCTGTTGCATTAATTAAGGGACACACTTCAAATGTTTATCCAGTTCTGGGTGACTTGGAATCACAAAAGACCCAGCAGGCAGCTTTTCTAACAGTTATCTCACTTTCTCACCATGCCAGTATCTCCTCTATCACACAAATGCTCCTTTCCCTCTCTGTAGTGGATTAAAAACTTATCTCTGTTGAACAATGCTACGGGACCACTTAAACAGCCTAGCATCTCTTCCCGCTCCCCTCCCCTAGAAACAAAGACAGAAGAGCATTTGTTGCTATGGATTTAGAAGGAATGGGCAGAGGTTTAGCTGATCATCATTTACTAACCCAGAAAATGAGAGTGAAGTTTGGTGTCTGAAATAAACAAAGAAAAAGCAAGTGCATAATGTAGTTGACACTGTGGACTTTTTTAGAGCTCAAAAGAGAAAAGGCAGTGCAAGATCAGTATCCAGTGCCAACAACTGAGACAGACAAGAGAATGTGTTGCCTTGGACTTCCTTTGTTAAGCAGTTTCCAGCCAGAATCTCAAATATGTGCCTATTTTCTGTAATGTTTGTATAATATGAAAAAACAGGCTTCCTCCATACTTACCTTCAAAAGTAATCAATCAAACTGGTTTCTCATTACTTCAAGATTTTAAAATAAAACTATGGATTCTTTGCTATTTCTTAAGAACTTATTTTTGTTTGTACAGTAATTTCATCTTTCATAAGTGTCAATAGCTGCATCTACACTAGTCAAAAGGACTGTCATTTGTGAGTGTCTTCTCTTGGAGGAATAGAGTCCTACCTATTTTTAGGCTGCTTTTTTTCCTTAAGTTTAAGCAGAGTTCCTTTGTGTGTCTTGGGGAAATACTAGTTTACAGGCTCAGAAATTGTTCAGTATAACTTCAAAGAAAAAAAAATCCTTTCAACTTCATGAGAAGACTGTTTTGTAAAACAAAACACAGAGCTGTAAGATTTGCATGCTTTTTTAATGGTCATTTTAATAGTTAAAGAGTTTCAAATCACATTTAGCCTAAGATAAAACAAGCCTTTGCATAACCAAAGGCATTTCAGGACTGACATGATAAAGAAGCCTTCTGTTATTTGCACTTTTCTATAAAGACAGATAGATCTATCTATCTGTCTGCCTGTCTGCCTGCCTGCCTGTCTATCTATCTATCTATCTGTCTATCTATCTATCTTCACTTTTGCATCAGGAAAAAAATGCAGTATCATCATCATAATGGCGATCCTAGTCTTCTCAGTGACAACCAAGGTGTTCGACATCTCACAGGAACAGGTTCTTTACCTCCTTTTCCACTATTTATTATGATGCTGGTTATGGAATAGCAATAAGCATAGACTTAATTCCATCAGACTGGAAGAATACACCTACTCTGAAACTCTCTTTACTACAGCTCCTAAAGGACAGAGCCAGTATTAATCACTACATCTAACAGCAAAGCATACCTCTAATTATAAACACTTTCACTCTAAGAGATAAAACAAAACTAGAATTAGCAAGCAAATCTGAAAATCTAGTTGCTTATACATGCAAGGATAATCTCGAAGTCACCTAGGACTTAACATCTTCCTTACCTGCAGACTCCTCATATTTTGGTCTTTCTCCATTTACACTATAAGCCAAAGTTGCAAAAAGGCAGCAGGTACCATCTTATCTGCCCTCTAAGGCAAAGTCTTATTAGCACACCAGGACTACTTAACCCTCAGTTCCTCTGCACAGGGAGATATTCTCGATTGCAGTTACTTTCAGGGGAGGCTAACGAGCTGAACCTGCCAAAGCTGCCAGTGTGAATCAATTAACATCTGCCTCTAGATTTGCAGCACCTGCTAACAGGCTGGATTACTGGAGGAAGCCAGCTATGCTCTCCCAGGGTACTCAGAAGTGTCAGAGTACATTAGAGTTTTAAAGCTAGTTTCAGTAATAGGTACAGGTGGGGAAGTAGGCTGTACAGCCCCTCCTGACAAGTGTGTGGGAATACACATTATTTTCTGTAATAAAATATCATGCCAGAAGAATAAAGAGCTAATTAATATGCTTCTTTTTTCATCCAGCAGCAGGATAATGCCACTATTGCTCTCACCTCTCTGCCTATAAGCTTTTGGATGCTCTTTGCAAGCTTTACAAAGCTTGCAGTCAGAGGCAGTGGACTTCTCCTGTTTTTTCAAATGTGTGTAAGTTAGCACAGGTGCTAAAAATACAAGGGTTTCTGTTCAGCTATTGATCAACCTGCTAGTCAGTATCACAGAGCAGGTTACTATCATTTGGAGCAGGATGAAATGGGCACATACACAATGGAACAGGCATATCAGACATGCTGTAGATTATCGTGAAGATCAAGTGATCTACAAGCTGACCCTGTGCAAGAGGAAGGACAAAGCATTATTTCTTTCTAAGCTTGTTGATAAATACAGCCCCAGATCATTTGATGGATGGATATAAAATATTAATCTATGTAATTTCCTTCCTTACCAATTAATTCAAAAAATGATTGTGCTTGCACAGTCTTCCCTTCTTCAAAGTTTTCTGTTGATTTTCAAGTTTCCTTTTCTTTTTTCTCCTCTTTTATATCCAAGTTTCATGTGGCTGGTGTGCTGATGGGAGACTGCTGATATGTCTAGGGTAATTCTATCAATCTTTTCTTCTAGCTATCATTGAAATCTGGTCACCTGCTGCTTTGGGGAAACATTCTAGTTCTCCATACACGAAAACTTAGACACATGCTGAAATCACATTCGATATATTAGTTGTAAATTCTGGGGCTTGTCTCCAGGCAATACTTTTGGTAAAATTGCTACTGATAGATAGTGAAACCGAAAATGGCTTAAAATTGCTGAGTATGTTATGCAAGCTCAAATGCTCATATTGAGGTAAATTAATTGGAAATATAAAACTTTTTTTGCTGATTTCCTGTCATCTTTCTTTGTCAATATCATCAGAAGTCATAAATCCTTCTGCATTGATGCCCTTGTACGGGGAAGTATATTCCCTCAGACAAACAGTAAACGTCCTTTTGGCATTTCATATATATATAGATATATATTTGTGTGTGTGTGTCCAATGTGAGAGCTATAAGAACACATAAAATGGATTCTATTTGTTTAAGAGATTAATTCTCAATATCATGCTCAGTTGGTACTACTTCTGAATTATACATTCATGCCTACTGTTTTCTTATCTCCGAAATATGTCTTCACGGATGGCATATAGAATTCAGAGGAAGAAAATTGCTTAAAGTCATTAAATGAGACATGGAATGTGTTTCTGTAACATTCTATTTCCAAATTTATTAGGAAAGTGAAAAATAAAAGTCTAAGTTAGTTTTGCTCCTTTGTCTGAATGTTGCTTTTTTAGTTTATATGGGGTATCACATCCTCAAAGGAAAGACTTGCATCCATGGCTGTTAAGTCACAAGTTTTTTCAGCTGTAAGGTGAAAATAGCAGCTCTTACCTTTACTGACTCTCCATATCACAATAGGAAAGCCTTGATGCAGTTTCCTTAGTTGTGGAAGTTATAATTTTGCTGCCATCTGTACAGATAACACATTGCCTTTTTCTGCAAATCATGAAGTGTCCTATCAACCACATAGAAAATAAATAGGGTACTTGTGCTTGACATTGCAATACATGGCCAGCTTCTGTTTGGCCCTTACCTGGAAACCCAGCAGGAGAAGAAATGGAAGTCCTGTTCCTGTGTCTTTGAGAGTTAAGAGAGTACCCTGCCTCTGCATAGGCGTTTGTTTTTTCGCCTGTAATTTGTAGGGTGTTTCTGTCATCTGCTGGAGCCAGCAACTTACACTGCATGAAGGGATGGAACAGTATGCATGCTTACTCTGCCTTCTGAGACATAGTTCTAAATTATTTTTTTAATGATTGTGGCTTTCTGTAATCCCAAAGAAAGTGAATTAGATGAATACCTAATATGGTTGCATTTCATCTAACAAATCTAGGTGTTTCATTCAGAACCAATGAACCATTTTAATTATTCTAGGTGTCAAACCTATCAGTAATGAATCATTTATATTAATCCCAAACAAATTGAAGTACTACACTGAAATTAACTTTAGAAAATACATACACTAAACACCTTGCTTAAAGAAGATAAGTGTATCTATATTTTTAAAAATAGATTTAATGACAATGTTTAAAAGTAACTTTTATTTTAATTAATCTTGAAACCATGCATTTCAAATTCTGTTCATTGCTGTTTATTTAAGACAAAAATCCAGCTATCTTGCTGTAAGTGTACACCTACAAGCACCTGCAATGGAGAAGTGAGCTCTTGACAACTTTTTTTTTTATTTACATTTTTTCATCCATAAGGAAAAGATAGCATGGCTTCAAAATAGTTGCTGTGTATTTATGCACAAGGAAACAAAGACTGGGAGAAACAATTGGTGTCAACAATAAACAAAAGAAAGCCTTTAAGAAATCTGGGGAAGAGCTGTTCAGTAGGGCATGTAGCAATAGGATGAGGGGTAATGGTTTTAAACTAGAAAAGGGTAGATTTAGGTTGGATATTAGGAAAAAGTTCTTCACTGTCAGGGTGATAGATCACTGGAACAGGTTGCCCAGAGAGGTGGTGGAGGCCCCATCCCTGGAGACATTCAAGGTCAGGCTTGATGGGCTCTGAGCAACCTGATCTGGTAAAGTTGTCCCTGCTTACTGCAGAGAGATAGAACTAGATGATCTTTAAATGTCCCTTCCAAGCCAACACATTCTGTGATTCTAAAACATGAAAATATGTTACTACCATGATTTTTTGATTGGAAGCTTGCCAGATGCTCTCAAATTCTTGCTACCATATTTTAATTATCTTTTTTTATTATTATTCAAGTCTTCATCAAATTTCTTTTTTTTTTTTTTTTTTTTTTATACCAGTGTTGGCTACCTTTGAGACTGTCTTCACATGTTCTGGATAAGTTGATCATGAAGCCAAAAGGGTTCTACATGTCTTGAATGACTACTTTTGGTCAGCTATTGACACACCTTTTCCTTTACATTAGTACTGCTATTATGCCACAAGGGAGCAAATCTAATTTTTGAGTAAATCACACTAGAAGTCATGCAAGGTTTTGCATGCTAGGGAAAAGGTCTGGCAGGCATGAAAGGTCTCATCCAAAGCTTAGAAGTCAAAGGGATATTTGCATTAACTAATGGGCACTGGATGTTGAAACTCTCAGATCATTCCTGTTTGCTACTTTTGTACAAAAGAGAAAAGAGTTATTCCAGACCTACACTGCTTAATGTCATTAACTTTTCTTGTATATCTTTGTTCCCTGAATTCCCTCTTTTCAAAACTATTCTGGTATTTAGTTATTCTAAGTGTATTCTGAACTCTCAGACTTGGCATTTCATCTCTGAATTCTTTCCAGACCTTTACAAACATACAGTTGTTTCTCCATTCTGTGCCATTTTTGATGTCTCAGTGACATGTGAAAAACGTAAGTTATGATTTAATTTCTGAACATCTGTTTATGTTCAAGAGTTTTGTTTTCATGTTAGATGTTTGTCAGATGCTCCAGGCTGTGCATTCCTTCCAGGCTTTCTCTCCTGTGACTTAGAAAGCATTAATAAAAAAGAACATTAGAAAGATAATTTCTGCCTGTATCTTACATTAACTTTCTCAGGAGTGCCTTAGGACAAAAAAAGATCCTCGATCTCTCATCAGCTATTTTGGGACTTGTTAGAGCTACTGTCCCTTCTATTCAGTCTGTTTGCCTCCTTTGGAAACCAGGTTTTGGGAACAAATGTCAGAAATTAACATTAGCCAGATCTTCTCCCTTATAAGGACTTGGAAGCATAATCTTGGATCCAAGCTTTTGCCATAATTAATGTATTTGCTGGCAGAAACATGATCTTTATTAATTTTTTTAAATTCTTACTTTGGTGCTGATCATAAGTGCTAGTGATTGCAGAGCTTGGTGCATCAGTATTCTGATAGCACAGGTTCTACAGTCACTACTGCTTTCCCAACACAACAGAAAAGTTTTACTGCAGTGGAATAAACAGCTTCCCCCCTGTGCTGAGGATAGCTGCTAGGTTGCGGGCTGTATTAGGGTAGTCTTCCTTCATGTCAAAATCAACTGAGGTCAAAAGAGAAGGAAAAAGAGCTATTAGCAAGATCAGTGCAGCTTCTTGTTTTTGTGTCATGTAGAAGCAATTCTTTGCATCCAACTTTTGCTTGTTACTGGTGAGTTTGCTGCCTTCCATCCTTGCAGGCACTGCAGTTCCCTATACAACCCTTGATTGCTCAGACAAAGAATTCACTCTTTGGCTGCAAAATGCTTAAAGTCTTTGATATCAAGCCAGCTAAGAAAACTAATGCCTAACTGAATCAATTGCTCAGCTGCAAAATGAAAAGCATACTAGATTAGAATGGAAAATAAGAGTAGAGGTGACTTTAGAGCCATGATTTTTTTTCCTGCTTTTGTCAGTGAAAAAACTATAATTTTCCTTTATGTTCTCCAATGACAAAACATGATTTATGGCCAGGTTTTTTTAAGTGTATTTATAGATGTGCTCATGAAAAGGGCCACACTGACAGCTCGCTAGGCTCCTTTATTCTATTAAAATACTGTTAGAGCAGAAGCAATGGTGAGAGCCCTTTTTTTTACTTTATTTTTGCCTGCTTACCTACTCTCTGCTCCAATACCTGTTCAGTGCTGCACAACAGCCCCTTACTCCAGGCTAGATAGACAATCAATAAGAGTCAATGGATTTTCAGGAAGATACTATCAATATAATCCAGATGTCATTGCAAATTTTCATAATGTACACATTCATGCTTTATTATATACCCATATCATCGACAGGGTGGAGGCAATGGTCTCTTATGGAAGAAAACTGCAAGATTATCTGTAGTGCAGGGAGAAATAGATAAACTCTGCAGCATTTACTGCTGTTACTGGAATAGCAATTTCAGTATTCCAAATATTCCTAATAGCCAGTGTGTTCAAATATTAGTTTAAAAATAGGAAGCTTAATGCACATATTAACTACAAAACTGTGCTGCAGCCTGTAGAGGTACCCATTTGAGCCTCATTGCTAAGATGAAACAGAACTTCTTTCCCCCACTTTTTTATACAGAGACTAAAATTTCTCATGTTGTGTAGGCACTTAGAAGAAACAAAACAAATTACCCAAGTGAGTAGAACAAGTATGTGGCCTTAAACAAGTATTTTCCATTCTGTCTCTTGTAGTTGCCGGATTGCACAACTCTACAATATCTCTGCATACTTGGTAGTGTTAATATCAATGGAATAAACTACATTCAAAAAATTTCTTCCATAATTTGGAAGTGACAGGTAGCAACATATTTATTCTGTTAAAACCACAGGAAATTCTAGTATTCCTTTCTTTAAGCTAACTTTTGAAATGGTAGGAATAAATCAGACAGCCTTATTTGGTATTGCTATACCACTGGCAAAAAATATAAAAACTTTTGAAAGTATGCAGCACTAAAATGATATTGTTTTAGAGAAAAGAGGAAGAAATCTTACAGCTTTAGACCTTATTTGAATGAGTTGAAGCTAAAATCCTACAAGTTTCATATGCCATACATGATTCTCGAAGTAGGGACAGTAGGATCCCATTTGTGGTTTATTTCAGTCATGTGAAATGCATAGTAAGTGGCATCGTTTTCAGAAGAAAACATTCATGTCAGGAATTTTATAAATAATGAACATTGATAAGACTCATGATTGTCAATTTCTCTGTGAGATGATTATAGGTGTGAAAAACAGAAATATTCTACGTTGTCAGTTAGAAAGTGTTCTCATCCAATTTCCCCAACCAGACTCTTTACCTACTTTTCTTTTCTCTGAAAAAAAGAACAACAAATCAATGTGATAGAATTCATATGATGTAGGAAATAATCTGCAAATTCATATTTAGAAGATTTTTTTTTAAATCAAGCCCATAGAGAATATAATAACTAAGATGACATTTTTTGCTCTGTATAGAAATACACATTAAACAGTCCTAAATAGAATTCTGTGAATAACAGATTGCCCCCAAAAACCTGCATTCATAAACAGGCAGAGGTGTGATTTCTGATAACCACAGTACAAGTTGTTGCACTGAGGAGCTCTACCACTAGCAGAGCAAACAACAAAATACTTGCAGATTCTTTTACCCTCTACTTCTGTAAGAGCAGAAGGATAGTTAAGTTGGACCTGAAAGAACTTGGCTCAGTTTAAACATGTGGGTATAATAGCTGTTAAACGCAACTGTTTTCAAAGTTTCTGTATAATACAATATGCTGAAAACATTTATGAAATACTCTTTATCAAAAGTGGTATACTTAAAGAAAGTACTGGAAGGGCTAAAACTCACAGGTAATCAATCAAGAAAGAAACAGAGAGAAATTTTATAAAATTTTAATTACCACAGATGGATTAAAGTGTAAGATATTTATGTATCTAACTGACTTTTAATATCAGTGATGATAGTTAACAAGAAGGATATCTGCAGCATTTGTGAGGAATGAGAAAAAGTGGTTTTACTGTGGTAAGACTGTTTCTTCAATAAAGATGACTACCATTTTGCCTATAAGGAATAAAGTGTCAGCAACACATTAAGCTAATAATATAGCAATTATTTGGAATATAATTCCAATCAATATATTTGTTACTGTTTTGAAAAGAAAAACAACAAAGCAGGAGAAAGTGTAGTATATAGATTCATAGAATGGTTTGGGTTGGAAGGGACCTTAAAGATCATCCAGTCCATGTCCGTGCCATGGGCAGGGACACCTCCCATTAGACCAAGTTGCTCAAAGCCCTGTCCAACCTGGCCTTGAACACTTTCAGGGCGGGACATCCACAACTTCCCTGGCCAACCTGTGCCAGTGTCTCGCCATCCTTATAGTGGAGGATTTCTTCCTTATATCTAGTCTAAATCTACCCTCGTCCAGTTTAAAACCATTCCCCCCTCATTCTATCATTACCTGCCCTTGTAAAAAGTCCCTCCCCGGCTTTCCTGTAGGCCTCCTTCAGGAACTGGAAGACTGCAATAAAGTGTCCCCAGAGCCTTCCCTTCTCCAGGCTGAACAGTCCCAACTCTCTCAGTCAGTCCTCGCAGGGGAGGTGCTCCAGCCCTTTGATCATCTTCGTGGCCCTCCTCTGGACCCTCTCGAGCAGCTTGATGTCCTTCTTATATTGGCGACCCCAGAACTGCATGCAGTACTCCAGGTGGGGTCTCACGAGTGCAGAGTACTGAAGTTCCTGTGCAGAGAAGGAATGACTTCATTGAACCATGTCCTTCTGTTGAACACTGATTCTGGTCTTATTTATATTGCTAAATGTAAACTCAACAGAGTTCAGCTCAGTGACACTTACTTAAATAATGAAGGTTAAGAAGTCAGAACCATTTCCTTTTTTGATGCTAGTGTACAATCTGTAGGAAATAAAGTCTGTCTAATTAACTATAAATGAAAATAAGATTTGCACTAAGATTAATGGCAGGGATTCCAATATATCAGAAATCCATAGCCTGACATATAATAGCTGATATTGTTGCATGGTACTAGCCACTCTTAGCTGTATGGATGCTCTCCAGAGGATATCACTGTAGATGTTGGCTTGGTGGAAAGCCACAGGAAGTCTTGAGGTCTGTCTGGCTTTTGATTGACATCCAAAAGACCATGCAAAAGCAGGAAAGAGAGATAACATATGTGCAGTTGCCAAAAACAATTATTCTTAAAACTATGAGTTACAGCTGATTCCCAGTTACAGCTTATCTTATAAAGGATAAAAGGCTATGGTGCATTAGACACAGGGAAAGAAGCAGATGGAATACTCTGTTTCCCTAGATTTAAATGAAAAATTCAGCATCAGATGTGACATGCTGTAGCTTACAGAAGGAATAATGTACTACCTACATTTTAGTGGTTTTAGTCATTATAGTTAATCCTTTGGTCTATCTGCAATATGTTAAAAACCTATGGAGGACAAAGACACCTAACCAAACAATTTTTTTACTGTACAATCATTTTGTCCCTACAGTACCACCTGAAATTAAAGGTCTCACATGAAGCCATAAGGGTAAAAGTAATGTTACAAAAAATACTGAAAGAAGCATGCAGTCTGATAGCTATCAGACCGGCACTAAAGCTGTCTTTTCTGATTATGGATTCCAGCAGTGATCCTCTTGGCCGATTCACAAATAATTCCTGCTTTTGGAAAAATTAATTAATTTCAGAAATTAAATACATCTTACATAGCACATCATGATACTAAAAGATTCAAAAATATTTAGCCTATTTTTTGTCAGAGCTTGGTTATTTAAATTCAGCAGCATTTCTTCTTTTCTAGGGACCATAGCAAATATTGAGATAACATTTAGAATCTGAAACAAAGTAATTTATTAAATTCAATTTATATGGCAATAATATTGTTAGGATCTTTCAAAAACTTTATAATTTTGCACTTAAGAGGAAAGACTTCTGCTGCAAACTGAGGGACTGACACACATCACATAATTAACTGCCCCATGATTTTCAGCCATCAGTATGTACTACACCATTGCATGCTTAAAAGACCATTCAAACACTGCAACTACCAAATCAATGACACTGCTGACTGATTAATACTGCAGTCAAGTTCTGTGGCTTATTTAAGGTTTCCAGAAGATTGTATGTAATTAAACTAGCTGAATAATTAAAAAAAACCTCTCTGGACTCTCATGATTGTCTTTTATCTATCTTCATTATGTCTTTTATGATGATGCACCTGTGTTCAAACTTACTATTAACAGCAAAATTAAAAGGGTCAGAAACACAGGGATATTAAAATAAATATTAAATAAATATTTATAAATAAAATATTAAAATAATAACCTGGAAAAATAAGTTGTAGATAGGTCATGGTCAATAAAAACAAAGAGAGTGCCAGTAACTGTACTGCTGTTTTATTCAAAACCACAATGTAACTAGCCTACAATGAAGTAGCTCAGTCATCAGTGTGAAACTGAATTTATATCAAATTAGTTCTTACTTCAAGGTCCTAATGCCACTGTTGGTAGTATAATCAAGCACCGTATTTGCTTAAAATAAAACGTGGGAGAAGCAGGCGCAAAGACAAGCAGCCATGAATGGATGATAAATTGTCCACAATATGAAAGAATTTAAGAATTATTTCCATTAATGATTTATCAGAACAGTTTAGCAACAATAAGACATTAGTTGTTAAGGCTTTTTGTGTGGGTGCTCCTTGTGTTAGGAGGCTATACTAGCCTCTGGCATACATTACAAGTGACTGATCAGAATTCCCACAGATTCAAAGGTTAAAAAGATGAGAAGGCAATACCAGGATCATCCTAGTCCAGTGTTCTGTGTGATAAAGAAGGTAGAACTGCTCTGAATTTGTTTGGTCCGAATCATGTTTCTTTTCTATGAATTATATCCCTAAATGTAAAGGGAATATGACTGCAGGCCATGGGTGCTAGTAAAATAGAAGACCTTCAAGAAGATCTTCCCATGCTTTGCTAGTGAGAAGGTGCACAAGAAGGAGGGAGGAAGCATAGCTGGGACAGCTTATCCAAACTAGCCAAAGGTATATTCTGTACCATATAACATGTGCTCATCATATAAACTAGAAGGAATCTGCCAGGAGGCTGCTTGGGACTGACAAGGCATTGATCGGTGGGTGGTGAACAACTGCACCATACATCCTTCGTATTGTATATTCTTTCGTTATCATTATCACAACAACAACAATAATGAAAAGTATTATTATAAATAT
>NW_010209959.1:0-210 GCF_000695765.1 Mesitornis unicolor
GTGCGGGGCCCGCAAAGTGCGGTGGGGGCGTCCCGCCGCCATCTTGTGGTGCCTTTGAAGGGTGACTGCGGAGCCTCAGGTGTCTGAGCTCCCGGGAGGGTTTTCAGCGCGGGGGGGGAGCGGTGATGAGCTTAGGTGAGACTGGGAGGCTGTGTCCCAGATACATTAATTACACGGTACAGGCGGGTGCTGCAGTTTACCTGCTTTCTC
>NW_010209959.1:241-3529 GCF_000695765.1 Mesitornis unicolor
TCTGGTGTTGTAGTCTGTGCCTAAGTAGAGCTGATGCACTCCGTGTCCTTTCTGCCTGCTGTTGGTGGAGGATATTTATTTCAGGGACGTGGAAGGGAAACGCTCCCAGTGTGAGGAGATGGTGGCTGAGGAGTACAGACAGGGCTGTGTCACTGGATGGGTGGAGAGAAAGAAAAAACAAGTACCTTAACAAAGTAAAGACCAAAGGACAGTTTATTGACATAAAATGTCCATCGGGACAATTTAAGAGGTGTTCTACTTCCCTGATAAAATGGCATTAAAGAGTGCATGTTCACTGATTATCAAGAGAGCATGACTGATCCTAGTTCAGGTTCTCACTGGTATTAGTGGGGTCAGTTGTAGGCCTGGGATTTCTTAATGAAAAAAAAATCTAATGAGATCTTTATTCTGGAGTAATGACTTTAGGATTGTCTCTGGATTGAGTTGTTGGTGCTTAAACTAGGGAGTGAGCTGGAATCATCCAACTGGACACTCTGTTTTGGGCTGGGATGGCTGAATGAGGGCACGCTGTCTGTGATACCTCTGTATGAAAAACATTCTGGCTGGTATAAATACAGATACTGCTGAAGGATGATGCCATAAGTGGTATCCGTGGCTTTCTCTGCTGACACAAAAGTAGCTTGCAGGGCTTCAGTCTCTGCTACCAGACAGAAAAGGAGTATGATTAATACGTCAGTGTGTCTGTATGGATCTATGAGTGGGGGAGGCAATCTACATATTAAAATCATGACTTTAGGATGCCAAATCCAGTTCCTTACAACTGTAGTTATCGCCTTAATAAAACAGGAGTTGCCATTCTTCAAAACTTAACTACATATAAATTACCAAATGAGTAAAATTACAATTTATATCTCCAAACTTTGTGAAAGTTGATAGACTTCTGAGTTTCAGATGATTGAGAAAGAATTGGTGTAACTGTAGACAGAGAATTTCTAATTACTTTGAACCCTCTCTTCTCACTGAACCTGAGAGAAATGGGCATATACCACTAGAAATTGTAAAGTAAAAAACAATTAGCTTCTAAAATTACATACTAGGCCTAAAAGAACTTCTGCAAAAAATTAATGGAAAGTGTTCAGAAGCATTTTGTTTTCTGCATCAGTAGCCACCAGCTTTTTGACCTTGCTTCTAATTCCCTACTACCCACAGCTCCTGCAGTCCTCCAGGTTTTGAACATGACTTGCGTTCATTGCCTCATGCAGTTCAGCAAGGTACACTGAATTTAGTGTGTTAAGCCATCAAACATGGACCGTGGTATTCAAGATCCAAAATGTTCCGTCTTGCTTAAATGTTAATGGTATTCTGCAGATTTGCTTTTATGGACGTATTATATGGGGTTTTTTTCCTTTTCTTTTTGGCAGGTGACTTTGGTGACAGAAGAAGAATGAGAATGATTACATATCCATAACTCCCAGCAGTATGTCAGGTAATCATATTTTGTAAGAGCATCTGTGCAATATTTCTTGCTTTGCTGGAGTTATTACTAAATATTTACTACCAAATACTGCTTTAACAAGTTCTGAACACACCGATGGTAGGAATTGAAATAATTTCTCTACCTAAAGCATAGAGATGTGGGTCACATAGTAATCTTACCCAACGTTTTTCTGCTGAAAGTCTCATCCTCCTTGATTTTCCTTCAGAAACAAAGTTGTATTTTGTTCCTAAAGCACATTCCAACTTCAACATTTCTGCTGAAACTGCCCGTACAGTGACACTTTCTGCTGAGTATGTTTGCCAAAGTTATTTTGTAACATGGACATACCCCCTGAAGTTCAAAGTGAGACAGTCGAATTCATTTTACATAGACTGCCAAGTACTCTTCGGGTAATAATTGACTAGGTCTACAGGTTTGCTGAAGGTACAGAGTTGAAATGACGGTTAACCATTTTAAGTTCCCTTAACCATCCTGTCCCTGCCAGTTGCAAAGGAGTTGAAGGCTATGCATAAACTTGCTGTGTCAAAAAAACCCATATAGTCTAATCCCAGAACAGGGTGTCTAAAAAGATGTAGTTACTATGTGGAGATCATATCCAGAGAATTTCAGACTTCCAGAATTTGTTTTAGTATTCATCAAATTGCATAAGAGAAGAAAATGTGATGCTGTTTGTCAGTGTCTGTTTCAAGAGCCAAATGCCATAAATGGGACCTTCTAAAAGTCTCTTTGTAAAATGCAGCATGTGCTACATAGGGAAAGTCATAACAAACAAGGCTGAATTCCTGCTCAAGGAACAGTTTGTTTTTACTGACTGGGCAGATCAAATATCCTTTCTTTTCTCTTAGAAGGCTCCCATCCTTTTGTATTGGCCAGCAAGGGCTAACGGCTGCATTCAACAACAAAGCCGGTCTTTGAAGCTTAGGGTCTTAAATATGAGGTGGAAAGTAAAATTCATGGGGAGAAACAGAGGAGCATTTAAATGCATGCTTTCATAATAAAATGTATGCAAAGATGTGTTGTTTGACTTCTGTTGTTCTGGTTTCTTTGTTGTCCGTTGAAGCAGAGGTTAGGCACAGATGAATGTAAAATGGAGGTAGAGGGCACTGTGGCCTCTCGTGGGATGAATTTACCTGACTCCTGGTCGGTGTCTCAGGCTCTGCATTAGAATCACCACCACATGAGGATTGGGAAGGAACTGGTGTCCACAGGCTACATTGGCAGGGCCCACTGGAGTGTTTTTGCATTCTTCTGCAGGCATTCTAGGCATGATAATTTAATTTAGCAAATACCTGTTTTGGGAAGAATTTAAAGCACTGACATGTAACTCAAATCTCTCCAGCTCTCTGATCTGCACTCTTCTGTCTGATGTTATGTGTTTTTTGACCTTTTACTCCAGGGCTTAATTTTGCTGTGGTTTTGGAGGAAGCAATTAGTGGCATGTGCTATGCGATGGCAAGAGGTGGGGAAGGAAATGCAGTGAACCTGCTTTATCCTCACCTTACCTGTTCGGGGCGCAGCTTCCCATGCAGGGAGGTTGTCCAGAGAATTCCCCCTAGCACTCTTAACCAGCCCTGTCTCCCTGCACTTCCCCTGGGCAAGGGAGCTGCTGAGCTCTGTGAAACACAGCGCCTCATGGGAAGAACCTACATTTTCTGCATTTCTTTAGAGAGAAGTGAGCAGAACAAGTATGTGCAAAGCAAATATTGCCAGGTGAAAAAAAAAAGGTTCATTGCAGAAGATGACTGTTGGTACAGCTGTAGATGTCCAGTGCTTTTTGTTATGAGCAGTTTGTATTTTCTGTTACTCATTATGGGAATGAATTTCCCTAC
>NW_010209959.1:3560-12345 GCF_000695765.1 Mesitornis unicolor
GTGCATGGATGAAATAAAAATCTTTCAAAGTCTATTAAAACTGCACAAATGCCACCATCCGGAGCCAGACAGGACTCCTTTCCTAATGAACAAAAATGAAAGCTTAGATTCTGTTACTGAGTCACTGGAATACAAGAGCAGAATCTAATCCAAAGCCAAACCAATTGCCTAAAATAATAGGCTGTATTATTCTGATTTTTTGATAGATAATTTCTCTGCCCATATGTTACCTTTTTACTGCAGTAAGAATTTTCCTCTTGTAGGCAGTGCCCAAAAGCCTCCAGTTTTTAGTGCCATCTAGAGAAGTCTTCCTGACAGAAGATTGTAGAATTTGGCCTTTAGTAGTAAACCTAGGCTTTGCTACATTTTGCAGTTGCCATAGGAAAAATATTTTGAATATTTTCACATCTCAGCTTTAGAAACACGTACTGGTGTGATTATTTTATGGCACACATCTGTAATTATATGTGCTTATAGCTTTTAATAAAGAGAGAGTTCAAGTTTTCCACAATTATTTTGGGAACTTCAAAGTTACGGGTAACAGGGAAGGATTTCAAGAGTGTAGAAGCCCTTACTTAAAAGTGAATAAAATGAAAAATAAAAAGCAAAATGAATGCAGCAGGTACAGTTTTTTAATTAATCACATCTTGAGTTAATGAAGTCCAAACTGCTCTTTCTTTTCCTTAGAATGCAGCCAAAACAGAGTTCACACAGCAGTACAGATGGAGTTAATGGACACCTTATGTTGGGTACCTGATGGCATTAGAAGCTGACAAGTGAAAAGCTGGACCTACAGGTTTATAAACACTGTACCTGTGGGTCCTCTTTTGCAAATAAGCCAGCAGGAAGTGTCAAGACTCACCTGACCAGTTTGTGTACCCATAATTCGGGTGATGGGCAAACACTGAGATAAGGGGACGCTTCTGCAGAGGGAGAGCTGGACATAACACATCTTGCACTTGAGTACTGAGACAGACGCATTCTGTTCTCATAAGCTGAAGCTTGGTACATCCCTAAAGTGAATAGTTTTCAGATGAGTGATCACACATGAATGTAACAAAGCAAATCTGAAGGGTTTTTAGCTTTCTTGTTTTGAAACATGATTTTTTCAAAACAGTCGTTGTCTTTTATGGTAAATGCTGCAGCAGATTGGATGCTATTAAAGAACAACATCAAAATGAATGTAGGGAATATAAGTAAAATATGTTTATTTGGGGTTTTTTTTAATAGAATCAAGTGGAAAATTAGTGTTTGGATTTTTCCTGCCTACTCCCCCCCATAGTTCATTTGCAGCTTTACAGTTGGTATCAGCAGTCAGTGTCCAGAGAGTAATAACTGGGAAAAAATAAAGCATTTTTAAATTAAAACTAGTACTATCTTAGCAATAGCTGTAAGTCTTTCTGCCGTACATTTGTGCAATAGAATAGAAAAATCAACAAGTTGAAAAGCAATATTTTCTCATTGAGAAGATAGTACTTTCATATAAATAAACATGTTCATTAAAAAATTTATTGCTGTTTAAACTCTAGTAAAGCTCCTGGCTTTAGTATCACTATTCACTGGCAAAAGTCATTATTCCCTGGCAATTTTCTCCCAAAATGCAGGACAAACCTTATACAACTCTTTGTCTTGCTTCATTTACTGGAGTGAGAACTCAAGAAAGAATTCAAGAACAGGTTCTAAGCACCAAAAAATAGTATTTGTAGAATACAGGAAATCTTAATTTCACCTTCATAGCAGATTGAATGTAAAGAATGTAATAGCAGTGGCAGTGAAATCCGCATCAGCTCTTGCACTGACTTCAGTAACGCCAGGGTTTTACTCTGCCTTTACTTGGAGTTTTGTAATCGACTCAGACCTTGTGCTCCTACTCTCAAATATTCACACTGTTCTATTTGGTAATGACTGTGCAGTTAGATCAAGATAGGAATTATAATAAAATTAAGTGCTTACATTGGGGAATAAAATTTAAATGTCATAAATGCATGTTTTCGGTAAGTAGAATTCAATATGCAGCATTTCTTGTAACAGGCCACTCATTTGGAGAAAAAATTTAATCAGCTTTTGTGCAACAAATCCGTTTGAAAACCAGTGTCTCCAAGGGTGTTGCATGTAGTTTGCAAGAACTGGACAAAGTAACAGGATAGGAAAGGTGCCACCTTTTCTTCAGGAGTCTTTTCACCGTAATGCTCATTAACCTGTAAACTTGCCATTAATTCAGATGGAGAATAGTTTATTCTGTAACATCAGTTGGGGAATTATTTCTCCTGAATTTTTATAATGGTTTTCGTAGGATAATTTAATTTGACGTACAACGCTCTCTGACACTTCTTGTCTGCCAGACCACGATAAAATCCGACTAACTCAAGTGTATTATTTCTTTTAAGTAATGGACTTTCTAGTAGGACAGTAAATACTTTAATATGAGGTTTTTGTTACGCCAGGATTCAGCAGCTTTGTAATGAGCTTTTGGGGATTTTCAAAAGGTTAACAAGATTTATATTGTGGGATGTTTTTACATGAAGCTATGAATCACTCCATGATGGCTCTTATTACTTAGAAGCATATTTTTGAATATGCAGTTAAAAATATCACACTTGGTAAGTTCTAGGTTACAGACATTCTGGTTTAATTTTAACTTTTTTGTTTTAAACTGTAATGTTTTAAGAAGTGCTTTCAAAAAGTGCTGTATAAATACAGAAGTTTCCAAAGGCAAGTAGTCTGTATAACATTTCGTAATGTTTCAAATTTTTATGCAATTCTTTAATAACATGGTGAGGTTTTCTTTCCCATCATGGAGGAAAAAAGGGCTCTCTGAAGAGTGGTTTTTTTCTTAAGGAGAAACATCAAGCTCTTATGTCTGTGTTTATAAAGGTGTTTAAGTTCGGTATTTACAACTCAGGGATACCTGCTGTATTTTCCACATAAGATAAGCACTTTTTTTTTTAAATGGGATCTGATTAGATTTCACCAAGAAACAAACACATTTTTTAGCTTTGCAACATCTGCAGCCATTTTCTTAAGTATGTTTCATTGTGCTAATGCTGATATTTATTTCTCTATTTATTTCAAGAATCCATCAGTATACTTGTCCCTTTCTGTAGTAATTTTATTTAAACCAGAGTTGCTTCCTTTTGTTAACTCATCTTTCTGAAATTTATTTCTGATGGGAGCAGACTGTTGTGTTTGAAATTCCGGGTATCAGACTGTGTAACACTGTGTTTCACTGCTGCCAGCAGCTAGAAGAAGTGCGTAGTGTTGTCAATATAAAACATACTTGTTAATGGCACAGGCAAAAACCTTTTACCATAGTTAAGTAAAAAAAACACCAAAATGTCCTTGTGTCTTTTCCAGTAGCCTATAAAATGAAATCCTTTCCTTTGCTGTGCTTGCCACAGGAGTTGCCACTTTATGGTCTTCATCAGCCTGGCCACAGGCTGCTGCTCAGTTCTGATGACTTTATGTCAGAGCAATGGACTTGCACTTCTTGTCCTTGATACCCAGTCCTATCTATGTCGGGAGGACTGACACATTTTTGTGCCAAAAGTAAAGCTGTTGATGAGCTCTAGTATCCAATCAGGCGTTTCCCTAGTTATTTCAGTATAAACAAAATACCTTTTACATTCCCTAAATGAATTTCTGATGCTGTTCTTTGAAAACATCAGATTTGCTACAGCGTTTATCATAAAAGAAGATAAATGTTTACGGAAATATTTAAAGGTTGTAAAACATGGAGGCCAAACTTTCAGATCTGCTTTGTTATGCATGTAAGCATGTGTTTGAAAACTATTTAGACCTGTACCAAGCATCAGTTTCAAGTTTTAAAGAATACTCTCACGTTCCAGTTTATCTTTCTTTCTGAAGAAGCCTTTGACTGCATTATTTGGGCAATCTTTATTTGTTTATTTATTGGTTTTGTCTTTCACAAGTTATATATTTGTCAAGAGTGCTAGTTTTAGTGTCTCTTTTTTTACCTGGCCATTGCTTAAACCTCAGTCCTTGAACAGGAGGTATTATTTCAAGATACAGGGTCTCTCTTTGCACAAATCTAGAACTAAAATAGCTTAAACTGTTTCATCTTCTTAAAAACCTGAAGAGCTTGGGTTATGTGTACCCATCCGCAGGATTTGCTGTTCGTAAACAGCAGCCAAGTATACCATTCCTCAGCTCTAATGTGGGATTGATTTGAAAGCTCATGGAGAAAGCAGTACGTAGAATTGAGATTTTACAGAACAGCGGTAGTGATTTGAAGTGATGCTTTTTTAAAGGTATTTTTTATAGTATTGTGATCCATAATCTGGAAATGGTCTTCTGGCTTCTAACTTTTATTTTAGTAGGTTCCCAGGCGTTAAAAGAATTACCTAACGCAATATGAAGAAAGTAAAAATCCACTAACATTCCCATATTCACACAAGCAGTAGTCTGCAAAATGAGTCCTGGAGAGATGGGTCCCTGTCTGTTGGGCATCAAATTATCCTTGGTTTAAAGCAGAGGGAGGTGGCTGTGCACATTAAGGAGAGATGGATGCTGGAGCTCCTTGCCCAAGGGTGTTGTGAGTGCAAGAGGTGTACGCAAGAGACTGAGCTGCACTTCAAAGAGACCCCTTGGGTGTTATTACAGTTTGGATGGGCTGCAGGGGCTCAGGCAGCCCCTTGGGCTGACAGTAGCTGGGGATTGAGAAACTGCTGGTGGGAAATCTCATATGTGCTTGCTTTGCTCTTACTCCTCCCTGAGTATCCACTTAGGGCTTCTGTTGGGGAACTGTACCCAGGCGAGCCCTGTGGTTTGAACAGGATTGCTGTGCTCAGGTGTACTACGGTCTCAGAAAAACCCTCTCCCATGTGTCATACAGAACTATGAGAGGGTTAAATGCATTTAGTATCTCTGTGACTGTACTGGTTAATGCCCCCTTCCTAGTTCTGTTTTGTATCCCAGTGTCTTGCTGCTTTTTCTCATGTTGCTTTGGTCATTTGTTTCTTTCAGTATTTTTATTGTATCTGTAGCTGTCAGAAGTGCCATATTCAAGTATGCAACTCCTGTTCATTTAAAGAAGAGGGTTTTGGATAGGTCTTTACATACCAAAACCCTGAACCATTGGCTTCTCTGTCCTCAGAACCTGCCTTTGGTTAACTTACAGATGAGCTATCACATCCTTCTGGATATTCTTTTCCTCTGATTAATATTTCTTTGTGTTTACACAATGTCAAGCCCAGGTTCTTGGTGAGGTAAGTATGTATCTAGTATTACTTTATTAGTTAGTAGAAATTCAGTGTGTTTTTAAAAAGCAGTTACGCTGGTTCACACTGCAGAGCTCATTAAGGTATCTGTCAGCAAGAACAAGGATAAAGCTGTTAACACTGTATATCACAAGTTTCTTAATGTTACCTTTTCTTACACATTAGAAACTCTTTACAAAGTTTATTCTAATGTCTGGGCTCTCTTCTTTCATGATGATGTAATCTTTGTCCAAACATTGTTTAAAAATATTGAAGTCTAATCTATATTGAAAGCCATAGTCTAAAATGTAATATTTAAATGTTTCATAATATTGCCACTCTTCAAGCAAGTCACAGTACAATAGTCCTGGATTAAATAACCCTGTTTCTGTTTACTTCCAGAAGCATACACGTATGTTTCTGAAATACTGGAAACCATCTAGTGGTTTCAGTAGACATCACTAATTCCATCTGCTAGAGTCCTTTTCCCTCATTGTACACTTTTTTCTTACATTCACTGTCATTTTTACATTTTAAAATTTAGGAAAAAAAATCGTATGTTCACAAAGGCATTATTTAGCACATTATATGAAGGCAGGGTTTGCATATTTATAAAGAAGAATCTGAGAAGCAAAACAAAGGAAAGAAAATAAAATGCTATGAACTCCCTCAACACTAATGAGAAGAAATAAAACCTTAGCCTTGTCTGGCCGATAGCCTTATCATTCCCACCAAAAACACACACGAAGACTTTACATGCTTTTACTTACAGTTACTTTGTGTGCTTTAAAATGCTTGTACGAAACGTGAATCGGGTTTTAATTTTGCTGGGGAGCTGTCCTCTAATTGTAGTTTGCTTGCCTTTTTTTTTCCTGATGTCATTAAGTAAAAATCATCTTGTGTTATTGGACTGGGTCCACACAAATCTGGGCTGCTTGATCAACCCACTGTGCACCCCTTGGTCCTAATCCTGATTACATTTGCCTTAGCTGATCTCTCTGGAGCCAACCCACTTCAATGTCCTCAGATGCTTGCATACTTCAATGTTTTTTAAAAAAAGAAAGAACCAAAAAAAACCCCAGTAAAGTGCTGTCGCCCTTGCTGCTCTGTTTTCAGTAAACATCAAATATGAGAAGAGACAAAACTTACAAAGAATCACTTTATTCAGTGTTTTGTTTTGCAATCAAGTCGGGTGATGGCAATTCAGAGACCATTGATAGATTCACCTGCTGCTACTGTTTTGATCAGCTGCAAGTTGAAATTCTCACAGGCTGTGAGCCGGTTTGGAAAGTAAAATAACTTTGTGTTGTGAGAGGAAGTGTCTTTGTACCTGTAAAAACAGCAATCCTCTTACGTCCCAGAACTGCTGATGTACCTTTTGCCTCAAAGCGAAGCGATAGTCTGTTGCTGAGGGTGGAAGAGAAATGTTTGTACTTTCCCCAAAAAGTGTGAGGGATGCAGTCTGTGAGGAGCAGGGACTGATTGCCTGTGTGGTCACTGTCAACTGGAGCTACTGCAGTATCAAGAAGTAATAATGTTAATAGTGGGAATAATGGCAATACAGATGCCCGGCTTGAGTTAACAGGGCCAAGCCCCTGCTAGGAAACATGGGTGCAGCTCTCAGGGCACAGCAGGGAGGCTTTAAGGTGGTGCCTCCAGAGTGGTTGTAGTGAGCACAGGGAACAGGCTGAGAAATAAAAAACAGGAGTTTTTATCAGAGTCGAAGTTCGGGAGAGGGACACAGCTCATTCCAGCAAGTAACACTGTGTTCCTGCTGCGCTGGCTGGCACCTCCCAGCTTTCTGGAAGAAACAAGCTGCGACTCCCTTCTCTTGAGATGTACTGAAGAAGGGAGAGGCTTTTTGTGTCTCTTCCTTTACTGCTGCTGGCAGATCCCATTAGAGAAGCAGGAAAAAAAGCACATCACTGAGATGGAAACAAATTAATTGTTCCATGTTTTTTATAGTCCTTTATATGCTGACATTCAGATAACACTTGCATACCGGAGAACAGGCCAGCCTTTACATTCACCCATTAAGAGTCTTTGTCTTGGCCTCTAATAAACAATTTCTGAGCGATTCTCCTCACCTGTCCTTGTAGTTTAGCTCGATGGGCCCTTCATCTGCTGAAACTTTGTGGCTTCTATAAAATAAGCTCACCTTCAAAGACACTCTGATGGGAACCGGAGATTTTGAACTGTTGACCACTCCGATGCCAGTTATGGCTATGATACACTGCTTCTCTATCTCTGAAGTTACTTGGTGATTCCTTTACTTATGCTGACAAGGAGAGCTCTAGGCCCTTCTTACTCGTCCCTCTTTACAAGAGGGAAATAGGGCCTGTGGTTTCAGTTGTGATTTATCCCAGTAGGCTGTGCTGCTTTCTGCCTTAATTATAGCCATTTCAACAGTAGCTAGAGGGAGAGAGGGGAACTTCTCTTACAATTCGGGAGCTCAGGCAAAATTACATTATTTTTAATAAGGTAATTATTTTTGAGTTATCATCCTTTATCAAGGGTTTTGGCTTGACAAAACCAAGAGGAAATGCAGGAGATTTAAACTGCATTTTCTGTTGGGAAAAAAACCGACAACAACAAAAAAAACACAAAAAAAGAAAAAAGCTTTTCACAAATTCAAGCAAGATATGTTAAAACAAAAGTAGTAGAATAAATAATGTAGTCCTGCAGTGAAATTGTCATTTAACATTTTAATAACCTGAGTGGTACTTTAGGACATACATATCTGCTGCAGCACAGTATAGGAAGTATAGGAAAAGGAGACAAAGTATCATACCCCTCAGTGGCAGTTCTTACAACTTAATTCTCATCAAGCAAAATTTGAATTCAAAGTGTCCCTGATGACTGAAGAGAATTTGCAAAATAAAATGGAAGCCTGTAAAATTAAATGAACTGTAGCTAACATAGGAGTCAAAACAGTGAGACAAATTTCAGAGGGCAGTTAAAGGAAAAGAAAGGATAAAGCTGCTTGATGTTGGGTGAGCCTTTGTAAGCTCTGCCTGGGCAAAATCCAGATGATGGAAGCTGCAATGGAATCAGTTTATTCTCGTAGTTTAAATGTGTCTAGAATCATATTTAAAAATGCCACAGATGCTTTGCAAACAGAGAAAATGGAAAATATGTTTTAATTTTATTCTTTAAGTAAAGGAGGGCTTTAGAGCTCCTTGCTAAATTTAAATATCTGTGAGCCTTGTGTGGCACCCTCTGAATCCTTGCAGAACAAAAGATTTACCATTGCAGTGAATGTGTGCTTTTTAGTTAAAATCAAGTTAAAGCAAATCCTCATAGGCTAAAAGACAGCAAAGATGGCCTTTAATATCAAAGGTATCATTGGGGAAAAAGATGTGAAAATCTTTGCCTAACAAGCCTGATCACTGATCTCATTTCCAGGACTAATAGCAAGAACTGAGTAACTGAGATTATAACTGACTTTTAAACAAGGTGGAGAATTATAAGGGGTCAGTGGTCTTCTCAAGGAACTGACAAAGCATAGAAATATCTACTTATGAGTGGATTATAGAAATGCCTGTCTTTCATTTATATTTTTATATATA
>NW_010209960.1:0-7525 GCF_000695765.1 Mesitornis unicolor
TGGGAGACGGTGTCAAAGGCCTTGCTAAAGCACGATAACCCGGTTAAGTTTGCACGGCGAGAGGAAGCAAAGAAGGCAAAACACCAGCAAAGACAATGTCATCCCTTAACTTGCTAGAAGGAGCCAAAACGAGAAAGCACACACTTAATGGGAAAAAGAGACACACATCTCCTGAAACTACTGATCACTAAAGAAAACTAATGAGCCTCTTGCTGTTTGTCATTTATAAAAATCTAGCATTTTCTACTAGAAGTCTGGTACAATGGCAAATAAACTTACTATCAAGGTGCAGTAGCATACAGACTAATCGTGCTGATCTGAAATATTCTTCCTAATGTAATACTTCATCGTAACTTCTGACTTGTTTTTAAAATCATAAGACAAAAGAAAAGACAAATGAAAGAATGAAAAGATCAATTTCTACAGGAGTCTCAGTTGCTGCAGAAAATTTGATTCTCACACCTCAAAAAAGCGGAGGAGTAAAGTCTTCTCACCAATTACCACGTACAGGAAAGGTTCTTTAAAAGCACATTGCCAGACACACTACAAGCTTGCCAATCCACGCCATCATCAATTTTCCCCTGCCATGACATGGTTATAGCGCTGTGTCCAAAACATAAATTGAAGCAAAAACCCAAGAAAGCAGGTCTCCAGCACAAAGCGTTCAGTCACTGTCTGAGCAGCCTCTGCTCAGGTTTTGAGGGCGTTTGGTTTGATTTTGTCGTACACAATGGTTGAGTGAGCCCCTTTGACACTCGGCAGCACCTCGCGTTATCAGTATCTGTCATCCTACAGCAATAGGAGAGCTTCAGTTTCTGACATACAAAAATTTTAGATCCCTCAAACTGTAACACAGAAGAAGTCCTTTAAATAACTTGAAAAAAATTATGAAAACTTATCAGCCTGATAGGCTTTTATGCAAGGCTCACTGCAGGTAGGGTGCTCAGCATCACCTATCAGCTGTTAGGGAAAACAGTGCAGTTACAAGACTGAAAACCTCAAAACCTGTATTCATTCATACATACAATGTAACACAGGCTGTTTCTACTGGGTTCTCTTTGCCCTGGCCTACATTACTGCCCAGGATTTGTCTTTTCCAGGAAACGAAGTTACTTAACAAATAAACAGCAGTTAAAACATGCAAGTTACGCTTCATAATATTCTCTTTTAAAGAAATCAGGTGCATCACAGTACAACGTTCACACACCCCATACAAACTTAACACTGAGCACTGCTCAGTTAAGAAGGGAATTGGCTGCCTCCCACCACTATCTTGAGGCCAAGGAGAGACCTCTCTACACTAACCAGCCCCTCACTTACCCCAGCCTGAAAGCTTCCCGTTAAAAGGGAGAGGGAAAGAAATACTAAAAACCACTCATAAAACTGAGAAATTCAAAGGAGGTCAAGAGAAGCAAGGTACATTAACCTGTATTTAAATATTCTCTCTCTGTTATTCCAAAGCCTTCAGCAATCAAAGTTCCCCTTCCCCCACAACTAAAGGATTAAACTCTGTGTAGTCTTGCTCAGCTCTGTATTGGGTTTTCTGTGAGGCGTTTTTGGTTGTGTCTTTGGTAATGGGGGAAGGGCTATGGAGATAGCCCTTTAAGAAGCCACCTGAAAAGCTCCCCCTTTCCTTTGTCAGACCCTCTCTCTCTCTTCTCTTTCTCTGGAATCGGCTCTGATCAGCGCTAAGCTTAAGCTCAACTGCAGCTCCAGCACAAAAAGAGCGAGAGCCAGAAACTCTCCAGAACCATCAGAAGAGACCTGCAGCAGAGAAAGGAGTGGGGCCCAAGGAGAACAACTCTGAAGAACACCAACGTCGGCTGAAGGAAAGAAAGGAGAGGAAGGAGGAGGATGCAGAGCCCAGGTTCCCCTTTTGCAACCCGTGGTGAGAGCTGGGTCGACTGCCTGCAGCCCGCAGAGTTCACCAGTGGGGCAGGGCCACATGAGCAGTGGCTGCCCATGAAGAAGCTGTGACTCCAGGCAGTGTGTGCTGGAGCAGTTCATGTGTGAGGGAACTGTGACCGTGGGCAGACCCAGACTGGAGCTTTGTGGACTTGGGCTGAAGCAGTTTTGTGCATGAGGGGAACTGCAGCTGTGGGCAGACCCGTATTGAACTTTTGAGGACTTTTCTCCTGTGGGAAGGGCACCACGTGGAAGCAGAGAGAGACTGGGCTGAGTCCTTGCTACCCCAAAGGGCCACATGGCAAGAACCGACTGCAACCCCGACTCCCATCCCCGTACGCCTCAGGGCACAGTGAGGGGGAGGTGAAGAAACTGAGAACAAAGCTGAGCCCGGGCAAAAGGGAGGGGGTGGAGAGAAGGTGTTTTGACTTTAAGATCTGGTTGTACCTCCCACTGTTCTACTCTGATGTAGGTAACAAATTAAAATTGTTTTGTTTTTATTCCTTATGAGTCTGTCTTTTGCCCGTGACCTTTTTACGTGGTGAGAAGCCCTCCCAATCCTTACTTTGACAAGCCTCTTTTTTGGGGCATCGTGGTGCTCAGTTACGCACTGGGCCTAAACCACGACAAGCTCTTGGCTAATAAATAGGTTTTCACACCCCTGTATGTGACAAATATTCTGGAGTAGCAGAATACACGCACACTGCAGCCAGAGGATGCTCTTGGGCTGGATTCTAACAGGAGAGCATAAGGCAATGCAGAACATGCATCAAGACCATATCCTCTGGTTCTGAACAACAAAAATACAGGTTTTACTGCATGGAGTTGATTAACAGTCTTCTAACACAAAAGATTATTACTCAATATGAGTCAGAAGGTGGTAAACATTTGTATTAGCTTGGATTAGAATGCATTTGTTCAGTTTTCTAGCACACATTTTTTGAAAACAAAACGCACCAGAACTGCGTTGGGTTTGGGGTTTGTTTTTGGTTGGTTGCTTGGTGGTGTTGCCTTTAAATATTACAAGGCTCTGGAAGATTCCATCCTTTTAAAACCTAATCAGTTAAAACAGTATCTTCTATACAGATACAGAAAAAGCTAAATGGAATTCTGAAGACATTTTGGATTGCCTTCATTTTTAACCCCATTAACCTCACCCAATGATCATACAGACCAGAATGGTAACCGCAGCGTGATGCTGAATGATCTCATGGGGAAAGCAGCAGAATTAATCCCGACAGCAGCAATGTAAGAAGGTGGTAATTGCCTGAGAGAAGCGTGCGAGAACTGCTTTTATTGTCCTCACTGCCAACAAACTTAGACATTTATTTATCATTCTGAGACTCCAAAAGTCACTCCTTTAAGGTATAAAACCCCAATTTTTTTATTTCTGACATCTCTGATGTTTCCCAACAATGCTACAAGCTAACTTAATCGAAACAACATCAGAATATAAATGACAGTAAGCAGCAGCTCTGGGAAATGCTGTAGCACTAGTCAGAAACAATTCATTACCTCAAGACATTTATTAAGCAAAGAAAAAAAAACCTGTTTGAAAAAGGCTGGCAAACATCATTAGAGAAGCAAAAGAAAATTGCTTCATAGGCTTCTTTCCGAGTTATATTGCCTTACTTTACCTTTGTTGGGTTTTGAAGCCTCACTCTTAAAGCAATTCTAAGTCTCTTCCAGCTATACTGTCTACAAAACCCTTGCGCAGCCCGACGCTCCTGATACCCAAGGTATCAGCAAATGACATTCTGAAAACAGATCACTTTCCCCACTTGTATTCTTCATTTTCTCCTGCAAACTTCACCACCTTACTGCTTTCCACCCTGTAAATTAAAGATATTACAGCAAGTCATGTCTAAAGGTTACTCAAAACACTAAAGGTGAGGTTATTACTTGGGCTGCTTAATATCTGCCAACAAAGTTTTAAGCCTTCCATTGTTTGTTACTTTTCAAATTTCCTTGTTCACACCCAATACTCAAGAAACAAGACATAAAACCTCAGCCTTCCTGCTTTCTCCACCACTCTCCCAGTTCTTCAGGGCTTTGTACATATTGCTTCTAGGAGCTTCCCAAATGTTTCACGACAGAGGGCAGATAAACCTCAACAGATAAGCAGCCAGAGAAACTTATTTTTAAGGGTATTTATACATAAAGAAAGCAGAACCTTGCTCTTTTTTTTTCCATTGTAAGCTGTGGTAAATCTTCATTGTGATTACATGCACCTGACATTTTTTTTAATTCATTCATTTCATTTTTTCTGATCTTCACCATTTCCTGAAAAATACCCACGCATTAAGCCACTTAGATGAATAGAATACATGGCAATTTTCAGCTATTAAAAAGAGAGCTACAGCCCCAGTTTCACTGATAAGTGACAAAACTCTCTTCCTTTCTTGGAAAGCACCTTCCTCTTCTTGCAAGGACAGAGTACACATCTACATGATTGCGCTGTTAGCTCTACTTAACAGCACAGAAAGACACTCACCTGCCACCGTGAGCTTCGCTGTTCTGCTGACAATGGTCCCCAGGCTCTCCACTGTTGCCACACACTGGTAATATCCTTCATCAGGCTTATTATGTTTGGAATGCACCACACTATTTATTAACAAAGATCCATCTGGTAGCAACTGCCGACGGTCATCTGACACCAAGTTTAGAAGAGTCCCATCTTTTTTCCATTCAATTTTTGGCGGCGTTTCACAATACGCTGAACAGTTCATTATAACCGAAGCTCCGCGAACAGACAGAACATCCACCGGCTCCACCAGAAAGTAAAAAGGAGTGAAGGTTCTCACAAGGGATCCTGTAAAACACAAATCACATCACACATTTTTGGGGTCAGCCTTCTATAGTTTTTAAACGTAAAATGCGTCCTCACTTCAAAATACTGTCACGTGCACAAGAGTTATCGCTACTCACAATATTGTCTGCAAGAACATATTAGAAATAGCTCGGTGCACAGGACAGCGTTTTCTGCTTTGACTATTTACACCAATGGACTCTTAAATTCACTTAAGTTTTCACCTCTGTAACATATTTGTCTACTCACATGGGAACAAATGTGGTTAACAGTCCTGAGCAACCCATTGGAGACAGAAGTCTGCCTGATTGAGTCTCAGGCAAACTGATGGATGTGCTGGAGTGCCCCTTTCAAAACAAGCAATGCGTACTCTTAGGACTCTTCTCTTGGTCTCTTGAGGTACGAGTGCCATACCACAGCAGTGCCGTAATTTGTTTTGTATAACAAAGATTAAGAAACATTAAGAATAATTCAGCCCTCAAGAGAAAAAGAGTCTCCAATTCTGAGCTTAACACATCATGCAAGTGCCATAAAACTTTTTAAAATTCTATTCTAGTTCAGGATAAACACGATTACTGTTCCATTTTAAGTACTCCCAAAAGACTTCTGTAATTAACATCTACTTTCCATTAAGAAGTGAATTTTAATTACTATACTTCTGGTGTATTTGGTCAAGCAGAAAGATTGTGTGTCTGTATCACTTTGACTTGCCTTAATTTAATCATCCATAAAAAACAGAGGGAAAAAAATTCTTCCAGGGAAGAATAGTTTTCCAAATCAGCGTTATGTTGGGTTGAAAGTCTTTGTTTTCAAAGCCAGCCTTAGAAATAACACTGAGGCTCCCCAGCTGTTATCTGACAAATCCTACCTTGCCTCACCCTGGGGACGAGGAGTGGGAGACACCTACAGAACACCACAGCAATATCAACTGGAATACTACCAACCGGCTACCAGCAAACCAAACATGGAAGTGCACGGAGTAAAAGGTTAGTAGGGCTTTTGAAGCGAGCCACTGCTGCTAGGATACCTATCTTTATGTGAAGAAAGCAAGCTGCAAAAGGAAACACTTAAAAACCTCAGCTGAAAACAAACACATACAAACTTAAAAGGTCTTTTTGCAAGGCCTAGAAAATAGCTATTTTCCATAGACACAACAGCTAAATGACAACCCCAATGAATGAAGCATATTTTACAAGCACTGTGTCTACCACTGTGCTCCCAGCATGCAGTGACAGGCTTGACAGTTGACAGTAACTTTTCGAAGTCACAGGCTCTTCAGTGACCAGGCAAGAGATTTCACTGGTAAAACTTAAAAAAACCCAAACAAAAAAAAACTGTCAAACCAAACAACCCTACCACAAAAACCCCTGACGTTCAAGTGGTTTCTGTCATTAAGCATGCAATCTGTTAGCATGCACTCCTGGGAAAAAACAGTTGATCTTTACAGCCTGTAATCCTTACTGGGGAGAGGAAGAGCCTTGAACCTGGGGGAGTGGGTGTTGCTTCCCACCTACACACATTGAAGATGAAGGCTCAGTGTATTGAAAGACAGACCTGTTCTCCGTAGTACTGCATGGGCAGATGCTACACTAGTTTTATCTGACACTGGTGTAGCAAACCTACCCATGCAGCAGTTTACTGGAGCCAGCAGTCAGCAACACGTGATGCAGTTAAAATGTGTTTTTCCATTTAGTTCTTTCTTCTAAGAAAGTGAAGGCCATGCTTTGCACTTGTGAAAGGCACTCAGAGAAAAGAGTTAAAATGCATGTACAAGTACAAAATGAAGCTTCCACCACACAAAACCTTCAGTCTCATATAAATACTCATCTCAAAACTATTTAATCTTTCACAGTAAGGTCAGTAAGGAAGTGCTGAAGTATGTTAAGATCATCTTGCAGAGGAATATGCATTTAATAACCAGGTTTGTTACATTAAGTCACAGAACAATTATGAAGCCTGTGTTTTTAGAAAAAGTACAAATCTGAAGGACACCTTCACCTGTAAAGAAAGTCTGCTCTGTAAGCACTTAGCTTCTTCAATCGTGTGTTGTGTTGTGTTGCTTTTTTATATAAATTGGATTTACCTTCTAAATTAAGCCTTAATTAACAAATTTATATGATTCTCTCTGTCATTGGACTGCACTGATTCTCATCTCCAAACAGACACTTCAGCCTCCCCTAGAGAGGGACTCCAGCCTTCCTGCACAAAGCCCATTGTCTGCTCCTCAAAACTCACAGAAACTTGAAGGTAAGTCATGGGAAAGACACAGCAGATAAATCATGCTTCTGTAGGTTCTATTATTCAAATCTTCTTCTACCTCCAAGAATTCAAAGACAAAATAAGAAAAAAAAGGTACAGAAGACTGAAGTTTCCTTAGTGACAGTAACAGTCTTGGACAAGACTGGGGACCTGTTATGTTGCAAAGCAAATCCTTCAGATGATGTCTTTGCTAAGGATAAGAAAAAAAACCCCAGACAACACAATCTCAGAACAAGTTACACAATTTCTAGGTGCTGCTGCTGTTACTTTGGTTTCTATAATCACAGCCATGTGTGGCTGTACCTACCTGTGTGTGGAGCACTGAGTTTCAGCTCTAACAAAGCACATGGCAGAAAAGAAACAAGAGTCATGAGCAGCACAAAAATATTTTAACCCATTTATCAGTGTAGTCTTTTCCACTACTCCAGAAATCAAAAAGGTCTTTTTTGAAGTTAAAGATTCAGATTTATTGCCCATGGGTTTTCCAACAGAAAGCATTCTACCTAAGCTAAAAATAATATGGCAAGGGGAAGGCAAGGGGAAGGCAAGGGG
>NW_010209961.1:0-5176 GCF_000695765.1 Mesitornis unicolor
TCTCTTTCTCTGACCCTTAAACGGAGACACAACCATAAGAGCCGATTTATGATTTGTGTTGCAATTGATAAGATTATTTTAAATTTTTTTTTAAGTGGAGAGGATGATCAAACTCTTTGTTAATTTCCGTTGACATGTATTTTTACCCTTGGTGCTTCTGAAAAGAATAGTGTAGGGCATTTCACCCTATGGCTGATGTAGTAATTGTCATAATCTCTTGGTTTCCATCATTGCAAATTAAACAGCACTGGCAGTACTTGCTTATAAGCTCTTACTTGATTCATAAATTATTCTGTTACTAAAGTCCAACCTACTTATTCCATTATTGCAATTTACGACAGTGATGCCTTTTCTTGACAAATCAAATAGTTGTAGGGACAGTAGCAGGCAAGATCTGAGTGGAAACCAAAACTAAAAATTAATATTACTGTGTAATTTTTGCAAGGTCACAAAATGTTTCCTTGTTTCATTCTCTCAATACTATTTTCTATCTTTCCATGTAGCTGTGTTTGCATAGGCATATTTCACTTTGTGGAAGTACTCCAGGTATCTCTTGACGTGAATCTCTTAACAGCTCCTGGGGCTGTTTAATGCTTTGTAAAACTTATTAGCCATCATGTAATGCTATTCATTTAGTAAACTACTAGTACCAAGCCCATCAGTCTCATAGCATAAGAATTTATCTCTTCTGCTAATGGCAAAATCCATATGTAGGTTTTATCTTGAGCTACTGGTATGCCACACCATTCAGGTTTGTAAGATGAATTATTTTTCTTCCTGACCGTAATCACTGTGAATTAAATATATGATAATAGATGACTCCACAGTGAATACATCATAATCTGGTGCAGCTACACTAAATTATTTAATATGTATAGCAACAGTCTCTCTGAAACACTTGTTCAATATCATGTTGCACCTCATCTCTTAATGCAAAAAACGTTATCACTTAATCCATTTTAGTCAAACTTCTGTAGGTCTTTTAAAGATAAGAAGACTAAATAATTGTTCTATGCATGAAGGTCCATCAGGGTAGTGGTGGCTGGAGTTGGAGTTAGGAATGAGTCTCAGAGTTCATTTTCATTGGGAGATCTGATTTTTTTCAGGAGAAGGTTTTGAAATACGAATCTTTCATAGGGTTTCCTCACTATATTTTTTATTTTGTTACACACAAAACATGAAAACACAATGCAGTTCAGTTGCTGAATTAAATTTCAGCACCATTTGTACTTAGTGCTATATTAGAAAGAAAAAAAAATCACATCGTAAAGTGGCTCTGCTTAATTACTTTTAAAATAAAGAAATAGAAAACATTTTAATATGTCACCAAGCTACCACACTACTTACTATAGTGGCACTACATACTATAATTGCATTTCACGTCATCCAAATTCCCATCAGGATAAAGAGTTCGATTTATTTCAATACTTGCTTGTATTATAAGGTAACTGTATAATTGGAAGAAAAAATTATTAGAGCTGCTTGAAAAAGCTTTAAGATCATAATCCTTTTTTTTCATATATAAAAAGAATGATGTTGTGAATTTTACACTGAAGCATTTTCCTATTTTGTTTGTGAACAGGATGTGAATGGTGTAAGTGTTTGAAGTGAGAGAACAGTGCAAGTAACTGCAAGCATATGAACCTTGTGTTATTTTTTCAGGAGGGATTATTTTGGTTTGTTTTCCTGTATATGGGTTTAAAGTCATGATTAATCAATATAGTTTAATCAGTTTGCGTGAAGGTATATTGTCACAAAGTACTAAGATGATTTCAAACTGTTAAAAAGACAAATGCACAATGAATGACAAAAACGAGTCTTCCGTGCTGCTACCAAAATCAATTTCAACAGCAATCACTTACCTTATAGCAGTCTTCTTGTAATACAGTGAAAGGGTCAGTACAATTTCTTGCTTAGTTAGCAATGTAACTTTCAAGCTTCCCTGGGCAGGAGTTGTGATCACAGTGTCTGGCAAAGTAATTTTTCCACAGACCTTGTGCTTTTCACATTATTCTCCAGAGCTCAACAGTTTGACTGTAATATTCTTCACAGCCTGCTTTCTCTTCTTTCTTAATTTATTTTAGCAAAATTGATGCTAACTAAACACTTCTTGTCTTTAATAACACCGCAGGGCACTAATAAATAATGGCTGGTTTTCATATTATTACTTTTAAACTTTTCACCCTTAAACCGTCTCCAGATTCATCACTGCAAGTGCAAAATGCTATTACTCTATGCTTGCACCATACTGGAAAAACAGAAAGTGGTATGAGCAGTCAGAAAAAGAAATCTGGAATGTAATTAGGTAACTTGTAAGCTGCTTATGAGCTGGCATCTATTATGTTGCAGAAGTCTGGGTAGAAGTAGAACAAATAAGTTAACTCTCAAATAATCACTTACTCTACAAATCAAAAGAATCATCAGTATGATTCAGAACACCTGCTAATAAGTATATTCTTCCTTTACCCTGAGATGAGGGCAAATGAGTAAGAGCAGCTCTTAACCTACAATACAAATGCATTTAATTTTTTTCATATTCATTTAGAATAACCTGTGAATTTTCTTCTGATTTAATTTTTGTTATCACTACAGCTGTTCACTCAGTTGACAAATATTTCAGTCAAGCACTGGAAGGATGTCTGATTCCTGACAGTTTTTTGTTGCCCATTAAAATCAGTTTTCCACTGATTCCAAAGAAAACAGATGCTAATTCGTTACTATTAGAACTTAGTATAGCGTATTAGTATATCGGTCTCTAATTTGTTAATATAATAGCTAGTATTAGTGTTGATGAAACTGGAAATTTATTTAGAAAATACTGCTTTTTATGATCAAATTTCACAATTTTATGTAGAAGTTTCAGACATAAGAATTGGAGACAATGTTGATCTACTTTGTCTATTAAACTCATGGCTGGTAGTAGTTTGTATCCAGACATATTGGATTCTTGAAAATTCTGTGTCACGTGTCACATATAAAATATGTGTTCTTTCCAAAGGGTGTAGCCTCTCTTCATTACTTACTAGCCACACTATTCTATGTTTTGGTAAGAAATTGACACACACACTGTCAAAATCAGCTTTTTTTTCTCAACATTTAAGAAGAGCTCCCAGAAAAAAATATTCTTTGAATAATGAAGTCTATGAAGGAAAAATAATGAAAAGAAACATTCAAAAGAAGACTGGTAGAAGAAGAAAAAAAAAGAACTGAAAGAAATTAAAGGAAAAGACATGAGGGAAAAAAAAAAACAGTATATAGGAAATTACCCATAACTCTGAGTATTAGAAGTATTTGAATTTTCAACATTCTTAGCCAATTTGGTAGCATGTATCACAGTAACTTGCAGCATAAAACATGGTCCTGAACGAGTTATAAACTTAAAAAAAAAAAATCGTTATTTTTTTTCATGTTTTACTTATATAAAATAATGTTGGATAATCACAAAACATTTATAAAAAAACCCAAAACCAAACCAGTTTCATCTCTTAGTTTCTGGAAAATTGATCCTGATTTTGTCCCACTGATCTATGATTTGCAATTAGAAGTTATGTCACTGGATTCAGTATGTCTTATTACACCTCTATTTCACTTCTTTTTCTTCCCTTCTTGTAATTTTTTCCCATCACCTGCTGTTTTGGAGACAAAACTATCTGTTCTCCTGACTATTTGCCTTTAAATTACATCTCTTTGTGTTATTTTCCCTTCAATTGCTTTTGCCACTTGGGTTCTTAAGAGAGGAAAACTGTCTCCAAGATGATATTTCAAAAATTATTTAGCCAGCCTTCATGCATTGTTTTCTGAAGTAGCAGCACAATCAGTGGATGATACAATAACACAAATGGGTACTCAGATGTTATGTGTCCCATGCCAACTGTAGTTTTTTCTTAAAACCAAGCTGTCTTAAACGTATCACTGTCTTCTTAGACTTTTCTGATGCTTTGTAAACTGAAAAAAATAAATAAATGTGTTTTACCCAGTGACCACTTTCTGTCTATATTTATACAATGCCTGTACAGTGAGGCCCCAATCTGAGCAAGTCTACAACTATTACAATATGCATAAGAGAATATAACATTGGCTATAGACAAACTGAGTGGCTCTCGGCTTCATGAATTTTTAGGGACAGTTGCCCTGGGCATTTTCTCTGGAAATTATTCTCAATTTTGCATAAAGTTAGATCTAAGTCACTTATATAAGTAAATGAGGTAGGGTTTTCTACTCCACAAAGGAAAAAAAAAAAAAGAGGGGCAAGACTTTCTGACCAGATCCTAGATCTCTGAAAAAGTCCCAGGCTGCATTTACTCAGGCAGCAGAGCTGGGTTAAACAAGCTGCCTTAATGTCCTTGAGATGGGTTCAGAAGGAGAAAGCTTGTGTATACCCATAATGAGCAGGAGCAAAGAGTCCCACGCACCTTAAGTGATATAAGGGCTAGTTTTTTAGCTCCACCTAGTGGAGTCTTGAAAGGTCTTCTCTGCAGGTTTAGGTCATCTCAATATGTTTGCACGTAAACCATCAGGATATTTATCTAGCACTGGTCGTCCTTCAGCCACTTCAGCCACCTTAGTCTTGCTACCTTTGTGTTGCTGATGTTTCTTTCTCTCTAGGACAGTGACATACCAGTCTCCCACAACAAGGCCTCAATACTTGCATTCTGAAGGTTGTCTGGTGCTCAAAAAGCCATACATTTATTTGTATTGTTTTGGAAGTTCAGAGTGCATAAACTCAATACTATAAGTCTAGGTAAAAGGTTCCTGAAATACAGGAATTTGGGAGGAGAAAATTAAGGAGCTTTCTTAGAGTTCAACAGATTCTTCCTCAAACCTTAGGCTAATACTGCTTGATATTAGATTCCCAGTAGCTTTTGCACAGCATTACTATTCTTCTGAGAAAGCAGAATTTAAAATTATAGCCTTGAACAAGCTAGACACAGCTCTTGCTGTGTGGACGTGTAATCTTGCAAATCAGACGGATTACACTGTGCATGGAGAGACTGAATTGCGGAAGTATTTTTTAATGGCCAAAGTCTTACCATTTGAAAATATTAGATACCTTAAGGAGGTATGCAGTAGCCCCTTCACTTTCTCTGTGTGCAGTGTAAAGCAAAGCTGGCCCTTTTCAGGAATTCAAGAGATATATTCTTCCTGCAACCTCCTTCCAGAACAGACATTTTCCCTA
>NW_010209961.1:5207-10691 GCF_000695765.1 Mesitornis unicolor
AATGCAGCAGGAAAAGGGAAACCAGAAGGTATATAAGCTCTTTGGAAAGGGAATTTCTTTCCAATATTTATTTAAGTTAGGGGGTTGAACTTCTCTCTTTATGTACCTTGGAAGGCCTGTGCTTTGGTGTGATAAGGGACTGAATGTGCTCAGAGCACGCAGGGAGCATACAGACTAACGCAGAAGACATCACACTTCCCAGACACATGGTTTCAGAGTGTGTTCCTCTCTCTGGAATGTTTTCATTGAGCTGAGAATCTTAGTAAGACCTCTGTGTAATAATAGCAATTTTTTTTATTTGGACCCATTGAAATGTGATGTATTTTAGGAGAAAAATAAAGTATCCAAATCAGATCATTTGACATAGGCCTCTGAATATATAGTGCTTCTGAAGGTCAGCAGTGTTTGATGTTGCACATTCAGTCCATGTTACTGATTGGTCCACAAATCCTAGTCAAAATAGAGTTATCTCAGTGTGTTCTGGTCATTCCTTATTCCTTTGGTAAAGCTTTAATGTGGCACTGAACAAAAGATTCAGACTGTTTAGGTAAACATAAGCCTAAATATTGGAGGCTGTGGGATAAAATGGGCTTTCTAGCTGCAGCTAAACTGGTTTTCCTTCATGTCAGACAAGCTTCATTTCCTCATGGGTTCTAGGGAGTCTGGAGAGCGAGCCTTTTCCTCTTTTCCCAAACATCGGAAGCCAAACAAGGGTTGAGGTAGAGGGTGGTCCGAGATACTCTCTGCCTCTGAAAAGGCAGCAACTAGGTGTAAGGATCAGTCTGGCTCATAGTTTAAACAGGTTTCAGTAATGTCTAGTGTACCAGGCGACTCATGGGGGATTGCGAGAGCAACTCAGCCTTGGATTGCCTTGAGGCCCTGCAGAGATGACCCATGGGGAGCTGTGTAGATAGCTCAGCCCTGAGTTGTCTGGTAAGCACAGAACTAAACAGGGCAGTGCTGCATTATACAAAGAACCAAAACCTGAGTTGAGCCTTGGAATCTGCCAACAAATATCATGCCCTGAGTCCAAATCAAACCACTATTCAGTTGCCTGAAAGTAAGACAAAGATAAACTGGTGGGTTTCCATTTGGTTTTAACAGACCCAGACAATGTATCTTAATCCAATAAAAAACAGATCAAACAAAAATCCCTAAAGAAATTTTCTGGAAATGAAAAATACAAATCCTTTATTAATACAGAGTTACAATTCCTGGGTGATCTCTTGCAGTATACCACAAAAGTTTGTTAAAATGCAGGTTTCTGAAAATAAGAACAGTCAAATCTGAAAAATACTGCTGCCTAATTTTGTCCTTTGCAGGAAATGCTGCTGACACAATATGCAGTATACACATAACTTCTGTCTTTGAAGTGTACTGAAAGCAAAGGTACCTACAGTGCCCTTTAGTCAGACACTTAGGGTAAATTTAAACCAAACAGTGGAGCACAGTGCAGAGTTTCCAGTGTTTGCATAGAGGGGGGTGAGTATAGCTGCATAACCATTGCAGTGTGGAGAGAAAAGATTCATTATTTTGGTGCAGCATTGCATGAATGAAGCTATATTTCTTCCAGACTGAATCTGGCTTGTATCCAGACATTTCAAGCCCACTGTACCCTCCAGAAGTTTGTATGGCCACATTAGTGAGTGGAAAGTCTCTATAGACATCCCCTGAGTTTAGTCCACACAGATATAGAAATTCTTTCCCATTCAAATTGCTTTTATTTTTAAATTCTGCTTCTCCTTACACTCAGCAATTTTTCTTTCAGCTAAATTAGACGTAATGGAAAGGCTCAATATACCAGCAACTAAACTTAATGTGAGCTAAAAATAGTTCTTGGTGTTTTAAATTATAACATGTGCACTATGCAGAGATACCTACATATGCATTATGTTATATATGCTGACTTCTTGCTGAGAACCAACATAACACTGTATTGATAAGATTTATTGTACAGCTATCAAAATATGAAGTTGAATATCCCAAAATTATGAATTCTGATTTAAGTATAGACATCGGAAAAAGTTCAGGGAAGAGGTCTAACAGTAATTAATTTGTATATTCTGCACTTATCACTGGGTATAGTGTGCTCTCTATAAAACTGTAAGTTTAATAAAATTAAAAATAACAGTATTACTGATAATGCCTTGATTTTATTACATAACTTTTTATATAAATTTGAAGACCTCTTTGGCTTTTATCTTGTGTGATACTGTGAGCAAACTAGCAAAGACCTGCTACAAAGCCAGTTCACACTCTCCACATTTAGAGAAACTGTTGACATTACAAATAATCATGAATTCTATATTATGAATGTTGGTGTTTCAGTTTAATTACGTTTACAATTATTGTGAACATTTAACGTAACTTCAGTAATCTATTATGTTTTTATAATTAATTATTTTCACTTAGGTTTACTGAAGACTTATTTTAATATGGAAAAAGAACAAACATTTGTTTTTTGAACAATTGTTAATAGAGGATATGTGACTTTTTTTTTCCAAAACAAAAGAAGCACTTATGAATATATGCATATAACTTTTGTTTAAATACTTCCCCTATAACAAAGAAATGGTAAGAAAACATTCCTTCAGGAAACACAGTAAATAAAGAAAAAATAGCATTTAAATTCAAAGTTCAAATGCAAAGTTAAGGCACATGATGAATAGGTAAGAGACCAACACAGGGGAACAACTGAGAAAACCACAGGCATAGCTGGGAAGGTCTGGCTGAAGCAGAGACATCTGAAGGCTTCTCCAGCCTTCTCACTTTATTTGGTAGATAGGTTGCTTCTTGCTGCAGGAAAAAAGAAAACAACAAAAAAAACACCAAAAAAAACAAACAAAAAACCAAACAAACAAAAACCCAAACAAAAACCAAAAACTTGTGTTACATTCCCTAAGGCCAGTGACAGTATCTTCAAAGCCTTTGAGTTATTAATTCTAAAGGTTGCCTGACATACTCTCCTTCAGGCAGTTCCATCAGCAGGGACTGCTCAAGGAGTATGCACTTCTCAAGCCTCTGCAGAGGGACAGACAGTAGATCCATTCTCCTTCCTATCTCTGGCCAAATCCTTAAAGATGATGGTGCATACATTCAATAGAAGAATCAATGATGTCTACACTCCCTCCACAGACTGCAGCTGGCTGATTTATTATTATCTGTCTCTCTGCATGTTCTGCATATCTTCAACTACTGTATCTTATTTATTCTTAAGAATAAATTACAAAGGGCAGCTCAACCCTGTCACATCCCTGCTTCATATTAAGTGTTCTGAAGGAGCCTGGAGGGCTCAGTCACTTCACTGGAAGAGGCATTAGTAGCAATGAATTCCCAAATATGATATTGGTTTTGGCTTTTAAAGGCTAAAGAACAAAGGCCATGATAACCTGTGACGCTCGCCTATTTTTTAGATTTCAGTGGTTCATTCAGTTTAGTGCCATCTAATAAATTGAATTTTGATGAGACAATTGGTATTTCTTTCTGTCATGGATATTCCCAGTTGTAAGCTAGAAATAATCATTCTTTAAGTTTTGAATTGAATAGCTAAAGTACAAGGTGTGTACAGTTCTTCTTTGAATTAATTACCAAGCTGAAAAGCAAGGAAGCACAGGGTTTGATAGACATCTCTAGAGATTCTAATTAATTTTGTATTAAAATTAGACAAATAATGTGACCTACACTTTATTGCTTCTTCACATTAATAAAAAATATGGAAAGAAGAAGAACTATTACTTGGAAAGTTGGCTTTTTGTCCCTATTTTTTTTTTCTTCTGGTTTTAAGTTGTAAGAAATTGCAACTTAAATAGACTTCTCAAGACTCCATTCCTGGAACTGAAATTATTTAAGCTCCTTAAATAATCAACATTTTCAAAATTACCACTTGATTGCAGCCTAATCTCATGGGCTCTAGAAATCTCCCAGATACCTAAGGGCTTCACTGCTGTCTTTCATAAAGCTACTTCAAATGTTTCCTGTAGCACAAAGGGTACTATTAGCTCATGGCAAAGACCTGGGAGCACATACAGTTCTCAGGATTAAATACCAACAAGTCTCAGTTGAACTTTTATAATCAAGGTTTGCTTAACCTGTCTGAACTATCAGTCTCTGCAACAGGAGGACTGAAGAAAGTTTACTGAACAGTGGAAAAGAAACATGATCATAAAAAATGATGGGAGGTGAGAGAGGGAACAAGATAGGGAGAGCGGGGAAATAAATGAAACACAAAGGGCAGAAGAAAAGTAAGTTATATACCAGATGGAGACAATGGAAGCAAATTTTTTCTTACAAGGTTGTTTGTCTGGTTGTCTGATTTAGGCTCTTAAATGCAAAAAAGGGTTCATAGCTGAGGAATTGAGAGTTATATTAAATCAAGAAAGGGAAAAACGAATAGAGGAGTCATAACAGGTTCTAAGGAGATAATAAGATACTACAGGTGGAAAAGTTTTCTTTCCAATCTCTTTTACCCCTCTCCTCTGCTGTATAAGGATATTAATCTTTTTCCAGAACCTCCAAAGTACCCTCCTGTCCTCTCCTTTCATTTCAATTTTGTGATATCCACTCCCCTGTCCCTCTTTGTCTCGTCTCTATCTAGGTGATCTTGCTCTAGCAGGGAGGTTGGACTAGATGATCTTCAGAGATCCTTTCCAACCCCTGCCACTCTATGATTCTGTGTGATTCTCCCTCTCTACATATGCACTCATCTATTTATCAGAATGCCATAATATAGTTATGGAAAGAAGTCTTTCAGATGCCAATTTCATGTCCAAATTTGCTGAAATAGGAATAAAAATTAAAATAATAATGGCCTGAAAGAACTATTTCTTTTATTTAATCTCTGAAAATTATTTTCTATATTGTCATTTGTCAATGTTAGCAGCACAGCAAAAGCCTGAAAGTATTTCAGAAACGATCACAGTGTATTCTAGTGTTTCAAAATCCTGAATGTCTTTATAATGTTAAATCTACTTTAGCATAAATCAACAGAATTTGAAAATAAATTGCAGTGAAAAGTTCTGATAACACTGGAGCAAAATATTTTGATTTTGTTCATATAACCCATGAACTATATATCATGTAATTTTTTTCTGTAAATCATGTTGCCAAAATTTGACATATGTCCACAAATAAAAGGAAGTTTTAGATAAAACAGCTTTTTTTGATGGACGGCTCTTTCATCAAAAAGAAAATTCAATTTGCTTTACCTGTAGGAGTAGTTCACGCAGATTGTCTCAGAACTAGAAATAAAGCCATGTTTAATACGCTTAAATATTGATGGGACAAGAGTAAAAGCCTCTTTCAAAATCAGAAGTAAATCATTATAGGAAAATATAAAATAGTTACTCTTGCTTGCTATTTAGTTTGCATGTCAGACATAAGTACTTTCCTACCATCTCTGTTTCTTCAAATATGATGTTTGGTGATGAGAGGTGGTTGCCCTGTGCATGTTCTATTATCACAGAATCACAGAACACAGAATCACAG
>NW_010209962.1:0-2099 GCF_000695765.1 Mesitornis unicolor
GGGGGGGGGAGGGTAACAATTGAAGGAAAGGCATATTTTTTGCTTCAGAAGAAGTTTGTGAAGAATATTTTTTCCTGGTGAAAACAAGGTGTGCATCCAGGCTTCATAAAACACAGGATATTTTACCACACAGGATATTTTAAAGGTTTAGGCATTTTTGTCACACAGCAAAACAGTGTTTTGCATGGCTGAAACTCCCCGAGGAGCACAGCAGCATTTCTCAGCATGTTAATTGTCAGCTAATGCAGGCGTAGCTCCTGCTCAGGAGAGGGGGGTGGCAGTGGAGAGATTAAGATGATGATTCAATCACGAGACTCAGAAATCTGCCTAGTGACGACTTTTCTTTTTTTTTTAAAGACTCAGGCTCTGTGGCATAGATACAAAGGAGGAGTCTTAATTAAAATTAGCAGGCAGATGAAGCATTTGAATGGGCATCTTTCAATTCTTTCCCCTTTCAGCCCCCAGCAAACCCTCTTCTCCTTTTCTGTCTTTTCTCACAACAGCTTAAGTTTGCTTCAACAGTTTTGCCTGTCCATTTTCTTGCCATCACAAAAAAAATTCCCCTAAATTATACTCTCTCTAGAATGTGATGCAAATAACTTGCATTTCTATGATTCCTTTCATGCAGAGCAATTTAAGAGGCAGTTCTGCTTCTTATCAGCCTGCGAGTTAGTCTGTGTATCGCTCGCTATCCCCCACTACAACTTGTGAAACAGGCACAGAAATTAACTGGGGGTCTGCATCACGATTAGCTTTTGCTGGGTGTCCGGCGTCCATAACAGAAGTTACATGTGGTTTATTTGCAAGTTTATCAGATCGGAACAGAAATGTTTTTCAGCTCTGGCTCCAGCTGCTTCTGTTTCTGACACCTGTTGACAGTTAGGGATAAAATTTCCTGCACTAGGAAAGGCAAGCAAAGACTCGAACTGTGCAGATCATAAAGCTAAAATAAGCCCTGGAGCATTCATATATGTATGAAAAGAAATACGCAAGATTCTACTGTTAGTGGCAAAAATCATGTCATACATGAATTCAGATATCGGTGTTATAAATAAGGGTAATCAACGATTTAATTTGCACCCTCTGTTTTACTGCCCATTAATCATACAGGAGAGCAGGCAGAGCTCCATTGCCTGCTTTCACCAGAGACATGAAATGGCTTTGGCTTTTCTTATTTATGGTGTCACTTCCTCAAACCAAATTGTGCTGGCAGAGCAGATAGCAAAGAAAGCACGTACTCTCAAGTAAGTGACAGCAGTTAAAGGATAGACTGATGAAATTTATTTTCTGATTATTATCATCATATGGTTAAGCAGAGCACAAAGCCAGGTAACCTGGCTTTCAAGTCTGTTACATTCCTGGAATTTGGAACAGCTTTCAGCTCAGCAATTTGCCATGTGTGTGCTTTGCCAGGCAGAGCAAGCCAGCTTGCTTCGTTTCTTGCTAGGGTTTGGAATTAAAATGTAGATTCAAAGCAGATGGGGATGTTTCTGTGGCAGCTGAACAGAAACACACAGAAATCGAGAAAACCCCCTCCTCCCTCCCCCCCAACAAAGTCAGCTATCATCTCGCTCTGACAAAGGCCTATTCTTCTGCGGGCCACAGCAAATTATCTGTTTGGTGAAGATGTGAATTTATGGACTATTGCGGCTTTTTGCGAAGTGCTGGGAGCCCTTTGGCCAGGAGCAGCCGCGTTGCTTGCAGCGCTGCCGTTAGAGAGGAGCAAGGCAGCCTCTGTCCAGGAACTCCTTGAATGCTTGTTTTACATACAAAGAGAGGGGAAAACAAAACAAAACCAAAAAACCCAAGATCAGTGAAACAGAAAATTACTTCCTAGATGGCGGGTAACTCATCGGCGTTCAGCGTAACCTGTTCTGTGTCGGAGCAGCACAACAAAGCCTGGATTACAGGTCGATGAGCACAGACAGCTGCCCTCCCCCTGGGTCCCTCCCCACAGCGACCTTGCACAGGGAATCCCTCCCTCCTTTATCCTCAGATAAACTCCCGTCGTCCCTGAAACGGGGAGAACTGTGCCATCTCACAGTCACAGTGCTGCTGCATCTGTCACCATCGTTGTGAACCACCTTTGTGTTCAGCAG